>NW_026877158.1:0-212129 GCF_032173495.1 Musca vetustissima | reverse complement strand
ACTTTTAAAAGAATATTTGTGGATTTTTTAAAGAATATTTCTTCATTGACTCTATGAAGCGTGGATTTTTTAAAGAATATTTCTTCATTGACTCTATGAAGCGTGGATTTTTAAAGAATATTTCTTCATTGACTCTATGAAGCGTGGATTTTTAAAGAATATTCATTGACTCAATGAAGCGTGGATTTTTAAAGAATATTTCTTCATTGACTCTATTAGCATCAAAATAGGCGTGGATTTTTAAAGAATATTTCTTCAAGGATTCTCATCAAAATAGGCGTGGATTTTTAAAGAATATTTCTTCAAGGATTCTCATCAAAATAGGCGTGGATTTTTAAAGAATATTTCTTCAAGGATTATAAACAACTAAGGGCGTGGATTTTTAAAAGAATATTTCTTCAAACGTCAATTTTTAAAAGAATATTTTTTAAGGGCGTGGAATTTTAAAAGAATATTTCTTCAACGACTATGCCACAAAGCGTGGATTTTTAAAATAATATTTCTTGAAGGATTTTTAAAAGAATATTTTTTAGCATTTTTAAAATAGGCGTGGATTCTTCAAGGACTAGCAGACTTCTAGGCGTGGATTTTTAAAAGAATGTTTCTTCAAGGACTACCAGACTTCTAGGCGTGGATTTTTAAAAGAATACTTCTTCAAGGACTAGCATCACTTCTAGGCGTGGATTTTTAAAAGAATATTTCTTCAAGGACTAGCAGACTTCTAGGCGTGGATTTTTAAAAGAATATTTCTACAAGGACTAGCAGACTTCTAGGCGTGGATTTTTAAAAGAATATTTCTTCAAGGACTAGCAGACTTCTAGGCGTGGATTTTTAAAAGAATATTTCTTCAAGGACTAGCAGACTTCTAGGCGTGGATTTTTAAAAGAATATTTCTTCAAGGACTAGCAGACTTCTAGGGGTGGATTTTTAAAAGAATAATATTTCTAGGGGTGGATTTTTAAAAGAATATTTCTTCAAGGACTAGCAGACTTCTAGGCGTGGATTTTTAAAAGAATATTTCTTCAAGGACTAGCAGACTTCTAGGCGTGGATTTTTAAAAGAATATTTCTTCAAGGACTAGCAGACTTCTAGGCGTGGATTTTTAAAAGAATATTTCTTCAAGGACTAGCAGACTTCTAGGCGTGGATTTTTAAAAGAATATTTCTTCAAGGACTAGCAGACTTCTTTTAGGCGTGGATTTTTAAAAGAATATTTCTTCAAGGACTAGCAGACTTCTAGGCGTGGATTTTTAAAAGAATATTTCTTCAAGGACTAGCAGACTTCTAGGCGTGGATTTTTAAAAGAATATTTCTTCAAGGACTAGCAGACTTCTAGGCGTGGATTTTTAAAAGAATATTTCTTCAAGGACTAGCAGACTTCTAGGCGTGGATTTTTAAAAGAATATTTCTTCAAGGACTAGCAGACTTCTAGGCGTGGATTTTTAAAAGAATATTTCTTCAAGGACTAGCAGACTTCTAGGCGTGGATTTTTAAAAGAATATTTCTTCAAGGACTAGCAGACTTCTAGGCGTGGATTTTTAAAAGAATATTTCTTCAAGGACTAGCAGACTTCTAGGCGTGGATTTTTAAAAGAATATTTCTTCAAGGACTAGCAGACTTCTAGGCGTGGACTTCAAGGACTAGCAGACTTCTAGGCGTGGATTTTTAAAAAAGAATATTTCTTGAAGGACTATCTGAATTTTATGCGTGGATTTTTAAAGAATATTTCATCAAGGACTATCAGACTTCTAGGCGTGGATTTTTAAAAGAATATTTCTTCAAGCACTAGCAGACTTCTAGGCGTGGATTTATTAAAGATAAACTTGTTAGCAGACTTCTAGGCGTGGATTTATTAAAGATAAACTTGTTAGCAGACTTCTAGGCGTGGATTTTAAGAGAATATTTCTTCAAGGTTTAGCTACAAAATAATGAATATCCGGTTGCCTATTCGGTTTCAATAAATCCTCTATATACAACAATATTCTAAAATATATTTCTGGGTAATATCAAGTTCTTGACCACAACAGCGCAACTCATCCCATATCTAACCAAAAAAAAAAGTCCATTAAAATCTTTAAAATTTCTATCCCGTGGAGCAGGACCTTAAAATTTTAGTCAAAAAAATTCTATTAAAATCAAATGTAGGTCTTCATAAAATTGCTAAAAAATGCAATGATAAAAACTTTAATTATGTCTTTAATTTTTTTTAAAAATAAGATAGCCTTTAAACAATTCTGTTAAAATCATCGCCTATGGCCTTTAAACAATTTTATAAAAATCAACGCCTATGAACCTTATGACGACCATTAAAAAATTCTATAAAAATCAACGCCTATAGACCTTAAGTTGGTCTTGAAAAATTCTTTAACTATCCACGCCTATGTCTGGAAAGATGGCCTTAAACAACCTTAAGATGACCTTTAAAAAAATTCTATAAAAATCAACGCCGAATTTTTAAAGAAATTTGTCTTGAAAAATTCGTTAAAAATCCAAGCCTATCTCTGGAAAGATGGCCTTAAAAATCAAAATAGTTTTTAAAATTTTCTTTAAAAACCAACGTCTATATGCTTGGAAGATGGTCTTTAAAAATTTCTTAAAATATGCAAGACTAGGGCTGGGAAGGTGATCTTAAAAAAATATTAAAAATCTACGGCTATGACTAAGAAGATGGTCTTGAAAAAGTTCTTTAAAAATATACGTCTATGGTTGAGAAGATGGTCTTTAAAAATTTACGTCTAGGGACCTTAAGATGTTCTTAAACATTTTTTTTAAAAATACGCGGCTATGGACCTTTAGATGGTCTTTAAAAAATTCTTTAAAATTCACGCCAATGGACCTTGAGATGGCCGCTAAGGACTACCAGATGGTCAATTGACAAATTCTTTTAAAATTAACGACTTGTTGATAACATGGGTCAAGAAAAATAATCAAAATAATGCAAAATATCTTTAAAAAATCCATGACCATGATTAAGACTTTTAAAAAAATTCCAATCATCTTTCTCTCAGATGAACTCAATGAAGACTGCTATTGGCTCTTTTTAAACGCCGTTCTTCCACAAAATTTCTGATCTACCCCACGCATTCTGTTCTTCAAAGTCCCAATTGAGCAAAGTCTCCATAAGAAGAAAAAGGTCACTTTGAGATATGAATGAAAAAAGTAAACCATAATAGAAGACATTTAAAAATACTTTGGAGAAAATATTCTTTAAAAAATCCACGCCTAAGGCTTTAGTGGTCCTTTGGGGAAAATATTCTTTAAAAAATCCACGCCTAAGGCTTTGGTGGTCCTTTGGAGAAAATATTCATTAAAAAATCCACGCCTAAGGCTTTGGTGGTCCTTTGGAGAAAATATTCTTTAAAAAATCCACGCCTAAGGCTTTGGTGGTCCTTTGGAGAAAATATTCTTTAAAAAATCCACGCCTAAGGCTTTAGTGGTCCTTCGAGAAAATATTCTTTAAAAAATCCACGCCTAAGGCTTTGGTGGTCCTTTGGAGAAAATATTCATTAAAAAATCCACGCCTAAGGCTTTGGTGGTCCTTTGGAGAAAATATTCTTTAAAAAATCCACGCCTAAGGCTTTGGTGGTCCTTTGGAGAAAATATTCTTTAAAAAATCCACGCCTAAGGCTTTAGTGGTCCTTCGAGAAAATATTCTTTAAAAATCCACGACTAAGGCTCTGTTGGTCTTCATAAAAAATATTCTTTAAAAATCCACGACTAAGGCTCTGTTGGTCTTCATAAAAAATATTCTTTAAAAATCCACGACTAAGGCTCTGTTGGTCTTCATAAAAAATATTCTTTAAAAATCCACGCCTAAGGCTTTGGTGGTCCTTCGAGAAAATATTCTTTAAAAATCCACGACTAAGGCTCTGTTGGTCTTGATAAAAAATATTCTTTAAAAATCCACGACTAAGGCTCTGTTGGTCTTGATAAAAAATATTCTTTAAAAATCCACGACTAAGGCTCTGTTGGTCTTGATAAAAAATATTCTTTAAAAATCCACGACTAAGGCTCTGTTGGTCTTGATAAAAAATATTCTTTAAAAATCCACGACTAAGGCCTTTGAGAAAAATATTCTTTAAAAATCCACGTATATGGCTTTGAAAAAAAATATTCTTTAAAAATCCACGCCTAAGGCCTTTGAAGAAAATATTCTTTAAAAATCCACGCCTAAGGCCTTTGGGAAAAATATTCTTTAAAAATCCACGCCTAAGGCCTTTGGGAAAAATATTCTTTAAAAATCCACGCCTAAGGCCTTTGGGAAAAATATTCTTTATAAATCCACGCATAAGGCTTTGGTGGTCCTTCGAGAAAATATTCTTTAAAAATCCACGACTAAGGCTCTGTTGGTCTTGATAAAAAATATTCTTTAAAAATCCACGCATAAGGCTTTGGTGGTCCTTCGAGAAAATATTCTTTAAAAATCCACGACTAAGGCTCTGTTGGTCTTGATAAAAAATATTCTTTAAAAATCCACGCATAAGGCTTTGGTGGTCCTTCGAGAAAATATTCTTTAAAAATCCACGACTAAGGCTCTGTTGGTCTTGATAAAAAATATTCTTTAAAAATCCACGACTAAGGCTCTGTTGGTCTTGATAAAAAATATTCTTTAAAAATCCACGACTAAGGCTCTGTTGGTCTTGATAAAAAATATTCTTTAAAAATCCACGACTAAGGCTCTGTTGGTCTTGATAAAAAATATTCTTTAAAAATCCACGACTAAGGCTCTGTTGGTCTTGATAAAAAATATTCTTTAAAAATCCACGACTAAGGCTCTGTTGGTCTTGATAAAAAATATTCTTTAAAAATCCACGACTAAGGCTCTGTTGGTCTTGATAAAAAATATTCTTTAAAAATCCACGACTAAGGCTCTGTTGGTCTTGATAAAAAATATTCTTTAAAAATCCACGACTAAGGCCTTTGAGAAAAATATTCTTTAAAAATCCACGCCTAAGGCCTTTGAGAAAAATATTCTTTAAAAATCCACGCCTAAGGCCTTTGGGAAAAATATTCTTTAAAAATCCACGCCTAAGGCCTTTGGGAAAAATATTCTTTAAAAATCCACGCCTAAGGCCTTTGGGAAAAATATTCTTTAAAAATCCACGCCTAAGGCCTTTGGGAAAAATATTCTTTAAAAATCCACGCCTGGTCCTTAGAGAAAATATTCTTAAAAAATCCACGCCTAAGGCTTTGGTGGTCCTTCGAGAAAATATTCTTTAAAAACCCAGGCCTGGTCCTTAGAGAAAATATTCTTAAAAAATCCACGCCTAAGGCTTTGGTGGTCCTTCGAGAAAATATTCTTTAAAAACCCACGCCTGGTCCTTAGAGAAAATATTCTTAAAAAATCCATGCCTAAGGCTTTGGTGGTCCTTCGAGAAAATATTCTTTAAAAAATCCACGCCTAAGGCTTTGGTGGTCCTTCGAGAAAATATTCTTTAAAAAATCCACGCCTAAGGCTTTGGTGGTCCTTCGAGAAAATATTCGTTAAAAAATCCACGCCTAAGGCTTTTGTGGTCCTTCGAGAAAATATTCTTAAAAAAATCCACGCCTAAGGCTTTGGTGGTCCTTCGAGAAAATATTCTTAAAAAAATCCACGCCTAAGGCTTTGGTGGTCCTTCGAGAAAACATTCTTTAAAAATCCACGCCTAAGGCTTTGGTGGTCCTTCGAGAAAATATTCTTTAAAAAATCCACGACTAAGGCTTTGGTGGTCCTTCGAGAAAATATTCTTTAAAAAATCCACGCCTAAGGCTTTGGTGGTCCTTCGAGAAAATATTCTTTAAATCAGCCACGCCTAAGGTTTTGGCGGTCCTTCGAGAAAATATTCTTTAAAAAATTCACCCCTAAGGCCTTGGTGGTCCTTCGAGAAAATATTCTTTAAAAATCCACGCCTAAGGCTTTGCTGGTCTTTTCGGAAAATATTCTTTAAAAATCCAGACCTAAGGGTTTGGTGGTCCTTCGAAAAAATATTCTTTAAAAATCCAGACCTAAGGGTTTGGTGGTCCTTCGAGAAAATATTCTTTAAAAATCCACGCCTAAGGCTTTGCTGGTCTTTTCGGAAAATATTCTTTAAAAATCCAGGCCTAAGGGTTTGGTGGTCCTTCGAGAAAATATTCTTTAAAAATCCACGCCTAAGGCCTTGGTGGTCTTTCGAGAAAATATTCTTTAAAAATCCACGCCTAAGGCCTTGGTGGTCTTTCGAGAAAAAAATTCTTTAAAAATCCACGCCTAAGGCTTTGGTGATCCTTCGAGAAAATATTCTTTAAAAATCTACGCCTAAGGCTTTGCTGGTCTTTTGGAAAAATATTCTTTAAAAATCCACGCCTAAGGCTTTGCTGGTTTTTTGGGAAAATATTCTTTAAAAATCCACGCCTAAGGCTTTGCTGTTTTTTTGGGAAAATATTCTTTAAAAATCCACGCCTAAGACTTTGCTGGTCTTTTGGGAAAATATTCTTTAAAAAATCCACGCCTAAGGTTCTGCTGGTCCTTTGGAAAAATATTCTTTAAAAAATCCACGCCTAAGGTTCTGCTGGTCCATTGGAAAATTTTCTTTAAAAATCCACGCCTAAGACTCTGCTGGATCTTGGAAAAATCTTCTTCAAAAATCAACCCTAAAGCTTTGATTTTGAAAAATTATTTTACTTTTTATTCCAGAAAACAACATCCCCATGTTGCTGCGGTGTGTTCACGCAACATGCGTACCTTCCGCATTATGACCGTTCTCCTGAGTTGCCTAATATCCATGTATTGTGTCCTGCCATTGGTGGTATTATTTTTTGATGTTGGTCTAGATGCCGATGAAAAACCTTTCCCCTATAAAATGTTATTTCCCTACGATGCCCATCATGGTTGGCGTTATGTTGTCACATATATATTTACAAGCTATGCCGGAATATGTGTGGTAACAACACTCTTTGCAGAAGATTCAATTTTCGGATTTTTTGTCACCTATACATGTGGTAAATTTCAAATACTACATGAACGTATTGATAATTTGGTATTGGATGCCTATGAAAGGGTGAGAAATAAGGAGGATGCAATGGATATACAGGATACCTATGTGAAGCTATTAAATCGCATAGCTTATGATCATAATAAATTAATTGAGTAAGTTAACTCGATAATTTGATGTTTGCTACGATTTAATATTAAATCATTTTTTTTAGATTTGCAGCAAAATTGGAGAATTTCTTCAATCCCATTCTCTTGGTGAATTTTACAATATCCTCTATTTTGATATGCATGGTGGGATTTCAATTGGTCACGGGCAAGGATATGTTTATAGGCGACTATGTTAAATTCTTTGTGTATATGTCATCTTCCCTGTCACAGCTGTATGTTTTATGCTGGAATGGGGATTCTCTTATACAACATGTGAGTTTAATGTATACAAATAATTATTATTAAATTACATATATAAAATAATAATCTTTATAGTCCCTAGAGACCGCAAATCATTTGTACGTATGCAACTGGGAAGGTGGACAAATACGACCTACATCCTCTATAATTCGTCATCAATTTGTGAAAGAAAAATCCCATAAAGAAACTCTACAATTATCCGAACAGCTATTTAAAAGGGGTCTACAAAATAAGGAAATAAAAAGGATTCAAGACACATATTATATTCCTGCAAACAAGAAGTTTCGTCAAAATCTGGAAATAATGATAATGTGCAGCCAGAGGCCAGTGAAAATAACAGCCCTTAAATTCTCTACGTTATCCTTGCAATCATTTACCGCCATATTAAGTACATCGATGAGTTATTTTACTCTCTTGAAAACGGTATATGATGAAAATCAGGAGGATGGTGCAACAAATTAAATAAAAAATATATTTATCAATTTATTATTCTATATACATATATAGTAGGTAATATACAAGTGATTAGTAGTAACAACAATTTACATACAGTTTTATCTAGAGAACAGTTTTTTTTTTCGAATAGCAACATTAGTATCAACATCAGTTTCACAATTGTAGAAGATCTATAGTTTTTTTGTATTCACTTATAATGGTGTGGCAGTTTCCTCTTTGGCTTCGGTCAGAGCACGAGCTTGGTGTGTAAAAACGGGTACATTTATACCCTGTTTTTACACAAAAGAAATAAATTCATTATAAATAAAGGTGTTAGTAAAAATAAAAAATGAAATGTCCTACCTGCATTTTAGCTGATCTAATGAAGGCCTTATTGGAGGTTACCGTTACCGCTTTCATATCCATGCCAAAGGCAAAAATCAATAAACTTCGTTCATTAATTTTACCACTAAATTTAATGCTGGCAATTTCGGGTGGTATTGAGGTGACATCTGGTAAGATTTCAATACGTTTAGTTAGCTCGTCGGCTCTTCGTTTTTCTTCGGCACCACCAAGTAGTGCAACTATGTCTTGAAACGATTTATGGGCAGTGGTACAGCAAATAAGGCGTTTTCCTGAAAAATGGAATAGAAGAAAATATTAAAAAAATATATTTTAGTAACATATTTTTAAACATATTATTTCAAAATCGTGGATTGCGATGAAGAATTATCGGGAGAGAAGGAGAGAGGAGAAACGTATTTTCAGGAAAAAAAAATAAAGAACAAGAAAATCGAGATGTACAGGAATCAGAATGAAGTCTGAAAATTCTACCATCGGGTAAAACACCAAACCGAAGGCTTTGGTGCAGGCACATCCTCCTGTAGAGATAAAGAAGGAAACCTGGTGACAGATGCAGACAGCGTAATGGAAGGAGCATTTTGAAATGCTTCTGGTATCAAAGAGTGGCGGTGAAGAAGATACCCCAGAACCAATAAGAGATGATGGTATAGAAAGGTAAGGAGCATACAGAATGCATGCCCAATGATTGGAACCTCAGCATCCTGTGTCCCGTGCACAAAAAAGGAGACAAGACGATATGTGCCAACTATAGAGGAATAAGTCTCCTTGACATCGTAATTTAAATTTATATCCAGCGTGCTGTGTGAACGACTGAAGCCAATGGTCAATAACATTATTGAACCATACCAATGTAGCTTCAGGCCTGGCAAATCCACCATTGACCAGATTTTCAATCTGCACCAGATCCAGATTCCACCTTTTCGTCGACTAAAAGGGAGCCTCTAGATCAAGTTGCCTATCGAGCAGGTCTGAATGGCATTCATACAGATGCAGTAGCCGCGGCGCTGAACGGATACAAAGTGAATGCCGTCCTTCGGCTATGCAGGATAACTTTAACAGGCACAAGATCAGCAATTAAAGTTGGAAAGGACCTCTTGGAGACCTTTAATACCGAACGAGGATTCAGACAAGGTGATAGTTTGTCGTGTGACCTTTTTAACATACTGCTGGAAAAGGCCATACGAGAGGCAAAAGTGAACAGAAATGACACTCTGTACACCAACAACATATGTTACTCGCCTACGCCAATTACATCGGCATAATGGGTCGAATATTTGTGAGTGGTAAAAGCCACCTTTGAAGGAATTGAGAAGGAGTCTGCCAAACTGGGACTGGCAGTAAATGGCGAAAAGACCAAGCTGAAATTGGAAAAAAAAACTAAGAAAAAGACCAACGCGCATAGAAATCTTTTCTAAGCTCGGCTTATGGAACAACCGTTCTGTCATAAGCCAGCTATGTAAGTATTTTTTTATAAATCTTCATTTATTTTCAGACCTACTTACCCGAAAACAATTTATCTAAAATAGGTTTCAAAGGTGACTCCCGCTCCTTTTCAGCTTGTTCAGTTAAAATCGGTTCTTGAAATTTCCAATTGCAGCTGCCATTACAAACATTACTCACATATGCCAATAACGTTGTTATATCCAGATTTAAAATACTAATATTACTAATATCGGAATTTTTATCCACCTCCGATGGTTTTTCCAACGAGGCTATTTCAACACCTTCCGCCTCCAGGGCCATGGTTAATTCGTTTTCAATTGGATGACTGAAATAGAAAACCACCTGTAGATATAGAAGCAATTACTAATCAAAATAAAAAATCCTGTCTATAAATAACCAAAACCCCTACCTTTGGACATTTAAACATGCAGAGATTTTGTGATGAGGCCTCCACAAATTCTTGAGCCTGATCGATTATGCTGCGTGCCCCAAAGCTCGCCTCGCCACGAGCAGCATCTGTTAACGACTTTGAATTTCGGGCAATGGCTATTCAAATATTATGAAATTAATACAAAAATAAAATGGGGAATTTTTCAAAACATACCCTTAATCCATTTCAAACCATTCTCACAAACAATATCCACTCGTAGTGGATTCTCCCGATAGTCCACCGGAAAACCACAATCGACATGTACCACATCCCGTTGTTGTTGTAGTATCTTAACCAAAAACTCATAATGCGTCAGATTGCTGCATTGAACATGATTAATTTTTAAGGTTTTATTTTTGATAACCTTGAAGGAACAGAACAGAATTAAATTCAAAACTGGTTTCAAAGTTAAATATGGGCATTTGAAATTTACCTTTTGCAAAAATTTAATTTCTTGTACAATTTTTCTTTGCACCTTTTGCACGCCTGGTATTTCGGTGAATTCATCTAGAATTTTTATTAACACCTGACCCAGTTCCACCTTATCTTCAGCCTTTTGTAGGAGATCATCTTCATAAGGTAATTCGGGTTCCATGATTTGCAAAATAATAAATTATTTTTACTTGAAGATTTCAGTTTCGCAAAGTGAAATTTAAGAAAATGACTGTTAAAGGCAAATATTTCAATGTTTAGAATGAGAACAAAGCGTAATCGCAAAGTTTAGAATGTGATAATGGGGTAATGAGAAGAATGCTTCTTCTTGTTTTCATAGTAAGTGCCTTAAATGAGTTACACTCAACAGCTGTCTTTAAGAGTCATTGCTATTCACAGTGAAATGATAACATCATAACTACAGTCTTAGGCAAAAGCATTTGGAAATCTTAATGAGTGGATTAAAAAATAAAAATATATTTTTCAAGGGCCAACAAGGAATGAATTTCTTAAAGAATATTTTCTGAAGGACCAACAAGGCGTGGATTTCTCAAAAATAATACTTTTCAAGGTCTATGAAGGCATGGATTTTGTAAAGAAAATTTTTAAAGGTCTATGAAGGTGTGGATTTTGTAAAGAAAATTTTTAAGGTCTACGAAGGCGTGGATTTTGTAAAAAATATTTTTTAAGGTCTACGAAGGCGTGGATTTTGTAAAGAATATTTTGTTAAGGTCTACGAAGGCGTGGATTTTGTAAAAAATATTTTTTTAAGGTCTACGAAGGCGTGGATTTTGTAAAAAATGTTTTTCAAGGTCTACGAAAGCGTGGATTTTGTAAAAAATATTTTTTTTAAGATCTACGAAGGCGTGGATTTTGTAAAAAATATTGTTTAAGGTCTACGAAGGCGTGGATTTTGTAAAAATATTTTTTAAGGTCTATGAATGCGTGGATTTTGTAAAAAATATTTTTTAAGGTCTACGAAGGCGTGGATTTTGTAAAAATTATTTTTTAAGGTCTACGAAGGCGTGGATTTAGTAAAAAATATTTTTTAAGGTCTACGAAGGCATTGATTTTGTAAAAAAAATGTCCAAGTACTAGATTTTTTAAACTATCCTAAGGTTGCGATATTATCAAAATGTTTCAAAGATCTAAATGTCCGACATAATTTGGAGTATAAAGAATGGAGATCTGGATCAAGTCCAGTCATGCGTAGCTGAAAAGAGTTCTATTGTGAATGCGGAATACAATGGAAGATATCCAATGCATTATACTGCAGACTATGGTCAGCATGAAGTACTAGAATATCTTATTGCAATGGGTGCTCATTTAGATGTAAAAGATAAACACGGCATTACACCGCTTTTTGCTGCAATTTGGGAAGGACATACAAAATGTGTAAAATTACTTCTAGAAAAGCGTGCAGACAAAAATGGAAAAACTCCTGATGGAAAAAGTTATGTAGAAGCTGCAGAAAAGGATGAAATTCGAAACCTACTACGCTGAGCACCGCTATATAGACAATATATAATTTATTTTAATGCAGAAACATTAATGAAAAAATATGACTAAACTTTAATTTTCCAATCCAATATTATATGCAGAATTTATATGAACGAGCTAATATATTTACACAATCTTACATTTTGTGTAAATAACCATTTGCATTTGTAATAAGTTAGCTCTTTCACATTTCTTTTTAATAAAAATACAAATTATTTAAAATTGAAAAAAATAAGAAGAAACTACAGTTGATTACAAAATATCATATATTTGTTTTTATTATTTCCAAATTAATATCTTAAATATTCCATATTTAAGAATACAGTTTCAAATTAGTGTGTTGTTGTGTTTGTGTGTCCATTACATTTTTTTGCTTTATTTTTTTCACATCATATTCGAAGAAATTAGGAAAAATGAATGAAATACCAACTTTAAATCTTAGCCACTGGTTTCAGACCCAATATAAAGAAGCATTTCCTTAATACAGCAGCTGTGGCTTCACAAAGTAAAATACGGCTACGATTAACTTTGACAATCTGCCCCTCCTTATTCTTTTCTATGCAATAACAATTATCATAGAATTCCGAAAATACCGTTGATACTTCGTAGCAGTATTCACACAAAATATGTAACAGCAAATCTTTGGAGATTTTCACCAAGATGTCGGGGAATTTAAGTAAAGTCTTGGCCAATTTCCATTCCTTTTCGTGTTCCAATTCGATGTTGGTCGTCTCTAGCACCTTGGCCAAATCGGAGAAGTCTTCACCACTATTACGTGAAATCGAACAAATACGGGTAAATGCATATAACAGATAAACGGCAGTATTGCCACGATCTTCCAACATTTTGTCGAAAGAGAAGACATACTCGTTGGTGCGATTATGACTTAAATCGGCATATTTAATACAACCATAGGCAACCGATTCCTGGGCAGCCTTCAATTCTTCCGGTGTCAAAACCTTATCACGTTCCTTTTCAATCAATTTGTCTAATGAACGTTTCAAACCTTCATCCAACAAATCGGACAGCTTAACGGTTTCGCCTGACCGGGTTTTGAATTTCTTACCATCCTCGCCCAAGACAACACCGAACTGAACATGTTCAGCCTTATGTTTGGCGGGATTTAAAATACCACAACGTTCAGCGGCTAGATAAATATTTTTCAAATGAGTATTTTGTCCGGCATCAACAACATAAATTAACCAATCACATTTCTGTTCTTCGAGACGATAACGTATGGCAGCCATATCGGAGGTGTCATAAGTAAAACCACCATCAGATTTTACAACAGTCAGTGGTATACCAGTCTTTTCATCAGTGGGCCACATTATTTTACGTCCCTCATCTAATTCCAAGAGATTTTTCGATTCCAAATATTTAACTACCTCTATCATGCACGACTGATAGAAAGATTCACCCTTTTCGGTGAGGGTAATATCCAAGCGATCATAGATCTTTTGGAATTCAAGACGAGAAACATCGCAAATTAATTTCCAGGCTTTTGTGGAGTTGGGTTCGCCACTTTGTAGTTGAACTACACGGTTGTAGGCACGCTTCTTAAATTCTTCATCTTCATCGAATCTGAAAAAACAACATTTTAGTGAATATTTTATAATGAAATGAAAAATGAAATTTTAAAACATCTTTACAAATCCCTATAGGAGGTGATGCAAATGTGGTATACCCATTTGTTTTTAGATCGTCAAATTTTTATTTTATATCCGATTAAATTGAAAATTTACACTTAACATGCTACATGTGTTGTCTTTCCATGTATCAATTTGAAAATAATATTATTCTAACAATTTAAGAGATATTTGAGAAAATATTTGAAATCCCATAAAAAGTGATTTTAAAAAAAGTGCAGGTAATGTGGTATACCACATGATGTTAATGTGGTATAGTATAATTTTCACTTCCAATTGATATCTTATATAATTTATTGTTTTTATTGAATGCGAATTAGCTCGAGATTTATGTCTGTTAAGATTTTTAACGGATACGTTGAGTGCAACTTTAATTTTTATTATATAATAATGTCTACACATGGCAATATTTAATTTTTGTATGGAGAAGTTGTTAAAACTCATAGCCTTTGTTTTTCATCCTTGTGATTCATGGTAGACTCTCGTAGAGTACAAATGTTTCACATAGTAATGATATTTTGTCTAGTGCTGGCCTTTTTTCATGCAGAATCAAGGTATACCACATTACCTACACTTGTGTTTATTGAAGAAATGTCTAGTTTTTTTTCCAAATTGGTGATTATGTGGTGCAATCGCGCATATTATTTGATTTTTAGTTCATACTGATTATTTTAATGCTTTAGTAATAACGATTAAAGTACATCCGTAAAACAAAAAATTATTTTTAAACTTCAACCGAAAAAAATTCAATTTCATGAAAAATTTTATTTTTGGTACTGATTCTCAACGTGATTTAAATAAATTAAACAGGTCATTGCTATCTTATTTTTTTGAGAACAGCAAACTATAGAACATGTTTCAGTTATTCTAAAATTTTCAGTTTACAAAAAAAGTGACTATACCACATTACCAACCTATACCACATTTGCATCACTTCCACTATCTATGACTCTGAAAGTCTTTGGAAAAATATATTTTAAAATACCCTAAGGCTCTGAAAGTCTTTGGAAAAATGTTTTTTAAAAATCCCCGCCTAAGGCTTTGAAAGTCTTTGGAAAAATAACCTATAAAAATCCACGCCCAAGGCCCTGAAAGACTTTGGAAAAATAATATTTAAAAATCCACGCCTATGACTCTGAAATTCTTTGGAAAAATTTGTTTTAAAAATCCCCGCCTATGGCTCTGAAAGTCTTTGGAAAAATAACCTATAAAAATCCACGCCCAAGGCCCTGAAAGACTTTGGAAAAATTTGTTTTAAAAATCCCCGCCTATGGCTCTGAAAGTCTTTGGAAAAATAATATTTAAAAATCCACGCCTATGACTCTGAAATTCTTTGAAAAAATGTTTTTTTTTTTTAAATCCCCGCCTATAGCTCTGAAAGTATTTGGAAAAACTTTCTTTAAAAATCCACGCCTATGATTCTGAAATTCTTTGGAAAAACTTTCTTTAAAAATCTACGCCTATGATTCTGAAATTCTTTGGAAAAACTTTCTTTAAAAATCTACGCCTATGATTCTGAAATTCTTTGGAAAAATATTCTTTAAAAATCCACGCCTATGGCTCTGAAAGTCTTTAGAAAAATATTCTTTAAAAATCCACGCCGATGGCTCTAAATTCTTTGGAAAAATAATCTTTAAAAATCAACGCCCATGGCCCTGAAAGACTTTGGAAAAAAATTTCTTTAAAAATCCACGCCTATGACCCTGAAAGACTTTGGAAAAATATTCTTTAAAAATCCACGCCTATGGCTCTGAAAGTCTTTGGAAAAATATTCTTTAAAAATCCACGCCTATGACCCTGAAAGACTTTGGAAAAATATTCTTTAAAAATCCACGCCTATGGCTCTGTAAGTCTTTGGAAAAATATTCTTTAAAAATTCACGCCTATGGCTCTCAAAGTCTTTGGAAAAATATTGTTTAGAAATCTACGCCTATGGCTCTGAAAATCTTTGGAAAAACATTCTTTAAAAATCAACGCCTATGGCTCTGAAAGTCTTTGGAAAAATATTCTTTAAAAATCCACGCCTATGGCTCTAAAAGTCTTTGGAAAAATATTCTTCAAAACCCCCACGCCTAAGGATCTGAAAGTCTTTAGAAAAAAGTTTCTTTAAAAATCCACTCCTGTGACTCTGAAATTCCTTTAAATATACTCTTTAAAAACCAACCATTATTACTCAAGGTTTCCACCTACCTCTTCTTAGATTCTTTGTAGAATGCTTGTAAATCTCCAATTGGTGGACTTTCATTTAAGAAATTCGGGAATCTATCTTCCAAGTGGGCAATCAACATACCGAATTGCGTACCCCAATCACCAACATGATTGATGCGCAGCACATCATGGCCCAAAAATTCCAAAAGACGTGAAATTGATTCACCAATAATGGTCGAACGCAAATGACCAACATGCATTTGCTTGGCAATATTGGGTGAGGAGAAATCCACCAGAACTCGTTGTTTCTTCACATGGGGTGCTTTGACACCAGATTTTAACATATTTGTCAAGGCATCCACAGCATAAGATCTGTAATAATAAAAAAATAAAACAATTTAGAAAAAAATTGTGATTGAATTCAGCTCCCATGTTCAACTTACTTCTTTAGAAATACATTAATAAAACCAGCACCGGCAACTTCAAGTTTTTCCACCAAAGGTGATGGCTGGCAATGCTTCAGGATTTCATTGGCAATATCACGAGGAGGTTTATTAACTCCACTGGCCTTCAGGGTCTTGGCCAAGGACATTGCACTATTACATTGATAATCACCAAATTTGGCGGCATTTGAATTTACCGGCGAAATTATTGCTGCAGTTCCGGCAAGCTGGGGGAAGGCCTTGGCAATGGCGTTTGTAAACAAATCCAACAGGTGATCACTAATTGAAATCATGGTATTGATTTCGGCTGGTATTTCGGCGGGTGTAAATGCTTTACTTGCTGCAACACTTGTTGTTGTAGTGGATGTTTTGCCACCACTACTGCCCTTTTCAACTTCAATGGCCTAGATTTCAATTTCAATAATTTAATATTTTAATTACATGATTTTACATCCATCTTACATTCTTTAAAATCGCCAAACGATGTTTCAACTTGCTATTCTCCAATTGCAGCTTTGTTAGCTCTTCATCATCTTCTTCCAATCCAACACCTTTTTTGGTCTCTTCGATTTTGGCCCTCAGCTCAGCTGTGAGACGTTCCTTGAGAAATGACACATTCATTACTATAGCAGATTTATTTGTTTTTGTGATGTTTATTTATATGTTCCTGGTATTACTTACCAACTCCTGTAAGTTGTCTATTTCCCTTTTCAAACTAGCCATTCTGTATTTCACAAATTATGACTAAAATTCCAAGCAAATATTGAAATAATGGTCAATAGAAAGAACACTGCCACATGTAAGCCGAAAGGTAAATTTGTCATATGCTTCTTTTTCTTTTTGCCCGGGGGTCGTCATGCAAATCGGTGTGATAACACAAACTAAGAGAAATGACCGTAACCGTCATTTTGCGAAGCGAAAACGAACCTACGGAAAGGTTTTGATACGGAATGGTTTTGATTAATATAATTAAATATGGTTTGGCGTGGATTTTTAAATACTTTTTAAGGACTTTCACAGCTATAGGTGTGGATCTTTAAATAATATTTTTCCAAAGACTTTCACAGCTATAGGCGTGGATTTTTAAAGAATATTTTTCTCAAGACTTTCAGAGCCATAGACGTAATTTTTTTTTTATTTTTATTTGTTCTTTATTTTGTATTGAAAAGCCATTCGGCCTTTTAAAGAATAATTTTCCAAAGGCTTTCACAGCTATAGGGATTTTTAAAGTATATTTTTCTAAAAACTTTCACAGCTATAGGCGTGGATTTTAAAAGAATACTTTTCCAAAAATCATTAGGCATGAATTTTCAATTTCATACTTTTCCAAAAATCATTAGGCATGGATTTTCAAAGAATACTTTTCCAAAAATCATTAGGCATGAATTTTCAATGAATACTTTTCCAAAAATCATTAGGTATGCATTTTCAATGAATACTTTTCCAAAGATCTTCATGCGATGAATTGAATACGTGGATCTTTAAAAAATATTTTTCCGAAGACTTTCACAGCTATAGGCATGGATTTTTAAAGAATATTTTTCCGAAGATTTTCAGAGCCATAGACGTAGATTTTTAAAGAATATTTTTCCAAAGACTTTCACAGCTATAGACCGGGATTTTTAAAGAATACTTTTCCAAAAATCATTAGGCATTGATTTTCAATGAATACTTTTCCAAAGATCTTCAGGCTATGAATAGAATAATTTTGAAAAGACCTTAAGTCGTGGATTTTCTAAGAATACTTTTCCGAAAATCTTCAGGCATGGATTTTCAAAGAATTATTTTCCTGTCGCACAACTCCAGTTTCTAGTTTAATCAAGAATCACCATGAAGATGCGCCCATTCACTTCATCCATTTCTGAGCTAGCTGGGCTTAAACCAGTTATATCGTAACAAAATGGCGCCCAACATGGGGCAATGACCCACGACCTTGTGATTAAATTGGGAGATGCTTACATGTTAAGATGGCTTTGAGGATCGTAGAATGATATAGATATAGCTGTGTTCCCAAACCTGCAATATAGTACTATATTGTACTAGTTTTGCAATTTTTGCTAGAAAAGCGTTTCCTTACGCCGAAAAGTAGGAAAAATTGAAGTTAAATTTAAGAGAGTTAAAATCAAAATGGCGTTCTCTTCTTCTATTTTCTGCAACACCAATTTGGCCTAGCACGAAATAGTAAATGTAGTAAATTATAAATTTGACATTTGATTGCCAGAGATATACAGTCCGAAATAAAGCATATGAAAGTTAGCGCTTCAACATAAGGGACACACGCACAGACGCACACACATTTGCTTGAAAACAAAAACAAATAAGAAATTTAAAAATGGGCAAACAGATTTTTTATTCTCTTTTGGAGGATAGGGAAGATGATTGGCTGGCAGAAGATTCAGATGAAGATACTATTGAATGGGTTGGTTAATCGTACTAACTAGATAAAGAATATATCATCAAAATGTAAATAAAATCTAAAAAAAGAATTTGGAATGCGTAGCCATGTATGCGCCTGTCCATATGTGAAAGTGTTATTCTTAAGTTCTCTTAAAAAGTACCAGATATAACCTTTTAATGATACCCATATTGCCTTGGTGGCAATAGAAAAAGGGTTGTTTAAACAAAATATGTTCCGAAATTTCAAGGCCAATATCTCGGGAAGTATGCATTTACCCACGTGAAATGTATATAACAGTAATCAGCACAAGGAGGGCTACTGACGGAAATCATTTCAAAATGATCCGAGTATTCTTGTTTTTCTAGTTCGCTAAAACATTCCAATCATAATATCAAATTTCAATAGCATTAACATTATGGGAGCGTAAAACCATGAAAGCCTTTCCGGGCTTGGAGTCGTCGGAAACTCCACTTCCAAATATTCGATAATGTTTTCCTCTAAATTATACAAATAAAAAATAAACAATAAATATTAATATTATCAAAATCACGCAATGGACGCCGTTTAACTTTCTGTTTTTTTTTTTTTGCATTAGGTTTCTGTAGTCTTTTTTTGTCCTTAACAAATGAAATTTTTGATTTTGACGTCTCTTAATGTTTCTACTATTTTTCGTTCCTTTACTTTTTGCGCAAATCTTGTATGTGAGGGTAATTTTTAATAGTTCGCTCTTTTACTAGCTTTACAGTTTATGGCGTATAGACTATGATTTCTATGCTCTTTATCACGATAAAATCTATAGTCTAAAAGCGCCTTTATTCACCAAAGATATTTTACAATTGGCCTGTTCCGGTACTGCAAGAATATGCTAGTTTTTAATATTTTGTTCGATATCATAAAGGAAAATTTGTTGACGTAGTAAAAAGTAGTAAATTCTTGTAGTACGGAACAAGCCATGGCCTATAAGCTGAGCTAGCTGGGCTTAAACCAGTTATATCGTAACAAAATGGCGCCCAACATGGGGCAATGACCCACGACCTTGTGATTAAATTGGGAGATGCTTACATGTTAAGATGGCTTTGAGGATCGTAGAATGATATAGATATAGCTGTGTTCCCAAACCTGCAATATAGTACTATATTGTACTAGTTTTGCAATTTTTGCTAGAAAAGCGTTTCCTTACGCCGAAAAGTAGGAAAAATTGAAGTTAAATTTAAGAGAGTTAAAATCAAAATGGCGTTCTCTTCTCCTATTTTCTGCAACACCAATTTGGCCTAGCACGAAATAGTAAATGTAGTAAATTATAAATTTGACATTTGATTGCCAGAGATATACAGTCCGAAATAAAGCATATGAAAGTTAGCGCTTCAACATAAGGGACACACGCACAGACGCACACACATTTGCTTGAAAACAAAAACAAATAAGAAATTTAAAAATGGGCAAACAGATTTTTTATTCTCTTTTGGAGGATAGGGAAGATGATTGGCTGGCAGAAGATTCAGATGAAGATACTATTGAATGGGTTGGTTAATCGTACTAACTAGATAAAGAATATATCATCAAAATGTAAATAAAATCTAAAAAAAGAATTTGGAATGCGTAGCCATGTATGCGCCTGTCCATATGTGAAAGTGTTATTCTTAAGTTCTCTTAAAAAGTACCAGATATAACCTTTTAATGATACCCATATTGCCTTGGTGGCAATAGAAAAAGGGTTGTTTAAACAAAATATGTTCCGAAATTTCAAGGCCAATATCTCGGGAAGTATGCATTTACCCACGTGAAATGTATATAACAGTAATCAGCACAAGGAGGGCTACTGACGGAAATCATTTCAAAATGATCCGAGTATTCTTGTTTTTCTAGTTCGCTAAAACATTCCAATCATAATATCAAATTTCAATAGCATTAACATTATGGGAGCGTAAAACCATGAAAGCCTTTCCGGGCTTGGAGTCGTCGGAAACTCCACTTCCAAATATTCGATAATGTTTTCCTCTAAATTATACAAATAAAAAATAAACAATAAATATTAATATTATCAAAATCACGCAATGGACGCCGTTTAACTTTCTGTTTTTTTTTTTTTTTTTTGCATTAGGTTTCTGTAGTCTTTTTTTGTCCTTAACAAATGAAATTTTTGATTTTGACGTCTCTTAATGTTTCTACTATTTTTCGTTCCTTTACTTTTTGCGCAAATCTTGTATGTGAGGGTAATTTTTAATAGTTCGCTCTTTTACTAGCTTTACAGTTTATGGCGTATAGACTATGATTTCTATGCTCTTTATCACGATAAAATCTATAGTCTAAAAGCGCCTTTATTCACCAAAGATATTTTACAATTGGCCTGTTCCGGTACTGCAAGAATATGCTAGTTTTTAATATTTTGTTCGATATCATAAAGGAAAATTTGTTGACGTAGTAAAAAGTAGTAAATTCTTGTAGTACGGAACAAGCCATGGCCTATAAATAAGGTCACCAAGGGAGACCAGCTGATTATCGATACCTCTCAAGTTTGCTGTCAAAATGCTTTATTGTGAATTGACTTCCATTATGAAAACGTAAACAAAGTCGAAATTTTTGACATTAGACTTGAGAAAAAAACAGCTGTTTTCCGATTTCGATTGCTATCTTGGTGACCTTATTAATAGATCTTGGAACAGGCCAAATAATACACGTAATCAAATATCGTATTCATGAAACGAACCACAGATCCCTACATTTGTTTTCGTTGTTCCATTCAGTGAATACTTCTCCATTGAACTATTTTTGTTTAACTAGCCAGTGTGTGGTATTAATGAAATTAATTTCATATTTATTTATATATTAATAAAAAAATATATATTATGTGCATATTGGATTAGAATTATGCAAAATTTTCAAATGAATATGGATTTTCTGTTTGCCCTTTTGCCAAACTCCAATTGTAAGTTTCCTTTGCTTTGCTTTTCTTTTTGTTGGTTAACAAAACCATTTAATTGCATTTGTTTATATTTTTGTTTCGTTACAGTTGAAATGACAAATGAACAATTGATATTGTGGCAACACAATGCAATTTTCGAATGTGAATGTGATAATTTTATTAATCGCCGCATTGAAGCTGATCGCCAGGAGCGAGCAGCTAGCCGTATCTTTGAAAGTAATTACGATGAGGCCATAAATGCAGCAATACAACAGCACGGCTTAGGTAGGCGAAGGAGAAGACTAGATGATGATGACGAAGAAGACAACGATGGCCAGGATAATGACAACGATAATAATGATGATGATGCATTGAATAATGCCATAATAATACCACCACCTGCTAGAAGACCTAGAGTTAGACCATTGTATTATGAGTTCTATGAGGATGCTGTAGCCGAGGCTATAAGGGAAAGGGGTTTGGTATTGAGGGGTGTTCCATAAATGCAAATCTCAAACGATTACATTTAATTTGTTTATCTGTTTTCTTTAGATTGTCTATTACCTATTTTTTCTATTAATCGTTTTAGTATTATTACTCGATATTTCTTTTCTATATAACAAAAACATTACTACAATGGGTCATGTCTCAAGCTTTAAACAAATTTAATACAAAAATGTCACTCATTTTCGAGTGTTTTCAAAATTTCACCTTAAGGTCATTGTGCCATTCGAAATCGATCGAATAGTTCATTTCAGCATTTTATATCTATGATGATTACTCTTTATTTTTTAAGAGGTTGTTGAAGAGGTTTTATTTTAAATTTAAACTCTTTATATCAATATTGCAATAGTCTATAGGAATATTTGATGAATAATTATTAGTATATAATTGTTTAAATTAATTTTTCTTTTTTAATTTTAAATTAAACTTTAATTCATTTGAAAAATTTGATTGAAAATTTCAAAATATATAATATAAGTAAAACAAAACCTATATTTATACATATATATATGTATGCTTTTGTACCATAAGCATTTTAGCTATAGATATTAGATTTATAAACAAATAATCATAAACAAAAAACTATGTGTGATTTTTTCCAATAAAAACGCATTTTATATAGTATATTATTGTGTGTGTATAATTAATTTGTTATCGACAGGATTTTAAAAAATAGGGATTGGAAAAAATATAAGACATTTCAGAGCTGAAATATATCCATAAAAACTTGGCATTGCAATATTTCAAAGAAAGAAATCCACTAATGAAAACAATTCTCAGAATCAAAGATTTTACATAAAATATTCATATCAAAGAAAAAAAAGCTTCACGGCCGAAAAATATTCTTAGATGTTTCTAAAACAATTCCACCACGTACGAAAAATACATTAAAAAATAATTCAACAATTATTTTTTTGTAAAAAAAGTACTTAAAAATATAATAACAACACAGGGACACGAAAAAATTATTTAAAAAGTCTTAAATTTTTTTTTTAAATTCTTAAAATCTTCCACATACCATATAATATAAAAAAAATATATTAAATAAAAGAACAACGACTTCGACACATATTTTTTATAAACTTTTTATAATTTTTTTTTAAGAAATTAAGTCTATGAAAAAAAGTTTCAGAATTCACTTTTTTGAAAAGATGCTCTCAAAAATCGACATTTGTGAAAAAATATTTTTGAAAAAATCCACACTTATGGAAAAATTTGTTTTTTTTTAATAAATTCTGGTAATGTCAATTCTTATGAACAAAATATTTTTTTTTTAAATCTAGCCCTGTAGAAATAAATTAAAAATCCCTGTGTTTTAATTTTTTAAATGCAGATGGGATTTTTTTACAAATCCATGCTTGTAGAAAACAATTTTTAAAATTTTTGAATTTTTTTAATTACGCGTTACGCTTATGAAAAGAAATACTTTTTAAAAAGTCCACGCTTATGATTTTTTAATCCACGCTTATGGATTTTTTTAATCCACGCTAATGGATTTTTTTAATCCACGCTTATGATTTTTTAATCCACGCTTATGGAATTTTTTTAATCCACGCTTATGGAATTTTTTTAATCCACGCTTATGGAATTTTTTTAATCCACGCTTATTTTTTTTTTTAAATCCACGATTATGGATTAGGGACTTTGGTGCACCATTTACATAAAATCGGACGAAAATATATATGGGAGTTATATATAAATCTGAACCGATTTACACGAAACTTAGCACAAATCATTCTAGACTTTATTCAGTGCGCTATACCAAATTTCGTGAAAATCGAAAGATATATAGGGACTTTGGTGAACCATTTACATAAAATCGGATGAAATTATATATGGGAGCTATATCTAAATCTGAACCGATTTTCTTTTCAATTTCAATAGGGTTCGTCTTTGGGCCAAATAACTGACTTGTGTCAAATTTCATCCAAATCGGATTATAAATGCGACCTGTACATTGTTTACAATTTAACATCTACAGACGGAATATGTAAACGACCTCTGAAAATATTTGAATATAACCGCCATATTTGAATACAAAAAAATATATTGGGTACACTGGCAACTTCAACGACCTATGTCTTTAGAAAGTAAAAAATATACTCCATTATTATTTCTTATCCAAATCGCCTTTTGTTCGGGCCATAATTGTGGACTCTAGAGCAAACATTTGAGATATACCGATCACTTCATCACATCAGGAAAGTACGAAATTATCTTTCGTAATGAAATCGTTTTTGTATATGCCAGCCAGCCTCACCTAATAATTTGTATAGGCTAGCATTATTCTTCCTTCATATAACACTGTTAGTACTTTGAAATAAAACACACGTTTTCAAATTATTGTAGTTTTCTTTTCATATCGAAAATTCACATGTTTTTTCATTTATTTATTTTTTATTAGATTTATGTTTTTTTAATTTTGTTCCAATGAAGTGCATAAAAAATTACGAAAAATTAAATACTGTCAACACAATCGGTATATTTTTTGTTTGTTTTTAAAGTAGCTTATATCATTTGTAATGTTTATGTATATTTTTTTATATTGATTTTTTTTTCATTATTTATATGCTCGTAATTTCAACAAAAAATGCATATTATTATGTTTTTTTAATAATAACAAAATACAAGTAGAGGACTAAAATATTAATTAATTTTTTTTTTATAATTTCTGTTGATGTGGCAGGCGAGCATTAAAATCTACAAAAAATGTTACATAACAATGTATGTTATATATTTGTGTATGGTTAAAAAAAAAGAAAAAAAAATATCTTTAATAAATTCTCAATATTCATGGTGTTAAAAAAAAAAAACAAAGTTAAGGGGAGATATTTATGTTATTGATTGATGTGAAGGTGTTTAACACTACTGAAAAAAGAAATATGTAAATGTATTCTTATCATCATCATGAATGGTTACTTTTAAAAATAGCAACGAAAGTTGGTTGTTGTTTTTTTTTTCATTATTATAATTATTTTTTTCCAGATATAGTTCTGGTGAGTATAACCTAAAGCGACTTTAGGATACTAGATTTTTTTAATTATATATATTTTAAGATCATCTTTTTTTTAAATTCAAATCCATTTGTTTTTCAAATAATAATTATGGATTTGCTTTTTTGTGCTACTCCTTCCACTAATTTGCAGCATTTGCATTGTAAGTCTTAAATGTGTGTGTATGTGTGTCTTTATTAAATATATATACTTTGTTGCGAATGGAATTGATGTTTCCTTTTGTTTTTTTTTCCATAAAAATATGAAATTACATTTACCATTCATTGCAATGTGTACTGCTTTTGCAACATAAATTAAATGATTTTTTAAAATAAAGTGAAAATAAAATTCCATTGTGAATTGATTTTAAATGTGTGACTTTTTTGGTGTTTCAATTCAATTTTCTTTTGTCACAACAGTTAGCTATGTAGGTGATATTGTAGCAGTTTAAAATTATTTTGTTTTTTGGTTTGTTTGTTTTTTTTCTAAATTCAAATGAAGAACATTATAACAATTTGTTGTTGTTGTATAATTTGGAATCCCCAGATTCGAAATTGTTATAAAATTAATCGATTGCATTTCTTAGTTTTGTGTGTGTTTTTTTTTAAATTTCCAACTAACAGCTAGTGTCATACAATTGTTTATATATTTATTGATTTTTTTCTTATTTGAGGGATTGGTTTGTTAGGAGTGTTGTTGTTGTTGGTTTTTATTATGGACAAAGAGGACGTGGCGGGGTGGTGGTGGTGATAGTACAACATTGTTTGTGTCTTGCTCTTCTCTACTAACGCACAGTATTTTGATTTGTTTGATTTGCTTTTAAATTCCAAGTCTGCAAAATTGTAGTAAAAAAGAAAAGAAAAAAGAGCATATATGTATATATATAAAAATGTTCTATAAATGTTTTGCAAGGGAAATATTTGGTGGTGTTTTTGGCAGTAAACAAAAAAAAATTGAAAACTAAAAATCAATTTGAGAACTAAAAATCAATTTGAAAAGTAGTAAAGTCGGACTGGGCCGACTACATGATACCCCTCACCACTTTGGGTATATTCTACATAGTGTCCTAACAGACGTCGCCTTTTCGAACGAAAATATATATGGGAGCTCTATCTAAATCTAAAGCGATATTCACGAAACTTAGCACACATCATTATAGACTCAATTCAGTAAGCTATGTCAAATTGTATGCATATCGAATGATATTTAAGGACTATGGTGCACCATTTATACCTTAAATCGGAGGAAAATATATATGGGAGTTATATCTAAATCTTAATCGATTTCCACGAAACTTAGCACACATCCAAATTTCGTGCATATCAAAAGAAATTTAGGCATCTTGTCGCGCCATTTACCTCAAATCGGACAAAAATATATATGGGAGCTTTGTCTAAATCTAAACCGATTTTCATGAAGCTTAGCACACATCATTATAGACTCAATTCAGTAAGCTATGCCAAATTTCGTGCATATCGAAAGATAATTAGGGACCTTGGTGCACCATTTATATATATGGTAGCTATATCTAAATCTGAACCGATTTATCCCAATTTCAATAGGTTTCGTCCTTGGGCCAAATAAATGAGCTGTGCCAAATTTCATCAAAATCGGATAATAAATGCGACCTGTACTTTGTTTACAGTTTTATACCAACAGACGGACATGCAGAAAGTGATTCTATGCTTATTCTCAAAAGGAATCATGGGTCTATCTCGCTTCCTTTTTGACTGTTCCAAACATATGCACAAAAACATAATAACCTGTGACATAGCGTGGTGGAGGGTATAAAAATCATCAAATAAATTTACATTTACATAATCTACACCATAGAAGAAGTTATGGTCGGAGGACTAAAAGCATAAAAAGTCGTTAGCAAAAACTAACCCTTACGTATTTTACTAAATACATGACACTATTGGAATTTCATTGAAGAAACTTTTTAGTTGGGTACATGTAACTCAACGAAAAATTCTGTTCACACCTCTCATTTCATATAATTATTTGACACAATGGTGTAGAGTACACAAATGTAAACATATCACATAGGGGAAACAAAAAATAGATACACATTTCCATAACTAACACAACACAATGTCTCATCACATTAATAATAAGTTATTACAAATTAAACCACAATTGAATTTATTATGAACAAAAGGAGATACAAAACTAAAAAAATATATACGTATGTGTTGATAATTGATGGATTTGGCGGTTGTTGTCGCAGATCTTAAAATAAAACTTAAACATTATGTAAAGAAGAATATGATGATTTTTTTACTTTTTTATTATTTATAGATGATCTCGTTATCATTCATATCTTACATGCGTGAACCTTTCTGTTGCAGCACTTTGGCTCTATCATTTAATTCCAATTCACGGCCCAGAGTTGTACCGCATTCCTTGGAGACCACACACAGGTATTCATTATTATCAAATGCACCATAATTTAATTGATATTGTGTGCCCACACTGATTAGCTGTTCAAATCGCCAGCCATCGGATAGTGTTGAGATCATCTGAAAGGAAAAGGTATGTAAATTATTTAGTTAATTTAGTTATTATAAAATATATTATATAGAAAAGTCTCAGAAATGTTTTTGTAGGATTTGTTAAATTGGTTGGGTGGCGTAGGGGATGATGATACCAAGCAACGGCTTTGACTTTAACATGGCGATGTCCAGGCTTATTTTGGTCCCTCTTTCATCTCAATTGTGGACACTGCTCTCCCCGCGGTGCCACCTTGGGTAGCTATTTTCATCTCCCGATGAAATAGTGAGCTAATATGTGCCGCGAGTTCAGCCATAAGAACTATAAAAAATGGGTTGAGGCATCAGGTTAGTTGCCCACTCTCGGAAAACCCCACCTACTATGAAAAAGCAATGAAAAAGAAAACCAAACCCCCTAATGTTGACGAACCCCGCAAAAGCATAAAGGACCACGATCAGGGACTGGCGAAAGTAAATCAGATGATTACGCCCTGTATTATAGCTGCCATGAAACGAGACATGAATCTGACTCCGGATTTATGGTTAACAGGAGAATTAAAGACCGTGTCTCCATATTCACTCCAGTAGATGAGCGAATTGCTATAATCTATATAAACCTTCTTCTTTTACATCGGTCTCATTTGTAGATGATGAAGAAACATCAGACAACGGCATGAGGTTGATTGACTTCGCGGCAGCAAAGAACATGGTAGTTAGCAGCACCAGATTCAAGCATCTTGATATACTCAAGGCAACTTGGATTTCTCACGATCAAACAACGAGAAATCAAATCGATCATGTTGTGATAGTCGGAAGGCATTCATCCAGTGTTTTAGACGTCCTATTGATCCGAGGAGCCAATATCGATTCGGACCATTACATTGTAGCAGCCAAGGTTCGCACTCGTCTTAATGTTGCTGCAAAGGTGCGATCTATTGTAACACGGAAACTCGACGACGAAAAGCTGCAACCACAACAGATAGCAGAGGCCTATTACTCCGCTCAACCTAACCAACCTTCTTGACGAAAGCACTTCTTGTCCCGATAATAGTATAGAAGCACAATGGCAAGGAATTTCCCACTTCCTACAAACTGCAGCAAAAGCAATCCTTGGGTACCAGAGACCAATGGAGAACTTTTGGGAAAAAAGGAGAGAGGAGAAACGTATTTTCAGAAGAAAGAACATGAAAAACGTGAGCGTGAGCAAATCGAGATGTACAGGAGTCAGAATGAAGTCTGAAAATTCGACCAACGGGTAAAACACCAAACCGAAGGCTTTGGTGCAGGCACATCCTCCAGTAGAGATGAAGAAGGAAACCAGGTGACAGATACAGACAGCGTTCTGAGGATCTGGAAGGAGCATTTGGAAAAACTTCTGGTATCAAATAGTAGCGGTGAAGTGGAACCAATAATAGATGACGGTATAGAGTGTATACCATCTAGCCAAGATGAAGTCTGACTTCAATCAATCGGCTGAATAATAATAAAGCAGCAGGTGCCGATGGATTACCAGCCGGACTATTCAAGGCCGCTGATTAGTACAATTTGGCTAAAAGAATGCACGCCCAATGATTGGAACCTCAGCATCCCGTGCACAAAGAAGGATACAATACGATATGTGCAAACTATAGTGGAATAAGTCTCCTTCCCATCGCATATAAAGTGCTATCCAGCGTGCTGTGTGAACGACTGAAGGCAATGGTCAATGTCTTTATTGAACCATACCAATGCGGCTTCAGGCCTGACAAACCCACCATTGACCAGATTTTCACTCTGCGCCAGATCCTGAAAAAAAAAACGAAAAACACATCGACACATTCTAACTTTCGTCGACTATAAAGCCGCATTCGACAGCAAAATTCCTACGGCTATGCAGGATATCTTTAACTGGTACAATGTTAGCAGTTAAAGTAGGAAAGGACCTCTCGGAGCCCCTCAATACCGAACGAGGATTCAGACAAGGTGATAGTTTTCGTGTGACCTGTTCAACATCCTGCTGGAAAAGCTGCAGCGACTACGCTGTCTAGGCCATCTTGTGAGAATGGATGAAGATGCCAAAGTAATGGTTCACGCAGAAGGGGAAGGCCACGAATCCGATGGACAACTTCTCGGAAAATTAACTTTAAAATTGGATTAGATGCGCACAAGACCGACGCGCCTGGAAATCTTTTTTAAACTCGGCTTATGGAACAACAGTTCTGTCAGAAGCCAGCTATGAAAGTTTATTTTCAGTTTCGGAAAGTTCTTAGCCTAGCACAAAAAGTGCGGTATAAACATAAAAAGGTAAGTGTTTTGGAAACTTCCATCTCTGTTATAAACACATGTGAAATTTGGTTTGGACCTGGTTACTCATTTATATAGAAACAGGTGTTCAAAAATGACGCATTTTAATGCAGAGTCTGTCTTTAGCCTGCCCTACACAATTAAAGATTATGTCCAAAAGTCATTTAATTGTTATTTAAAAAAAAATCCCCTAATATTTACTTTCTGAAATTGTTGATTAAATATTGTACTCGCTCCCACTATTAATTGTTTACACTGGCATTACTAAGTCACACTAACCCCTTAACAGTTTGTGGCAACAAATTAATTGGTTATTGACCATCATGATAGTATATAGACACGTCAACATCTTCATCTACCCATAAACAACAGATATATTAAAACAAACAATATATATGTATATATAAAAGTTCAACGAACCTGTGTCAATTCTTGTTCACGGCACTGCAGTACACGATAAACACGCTTTTTATCTGTTTGTGGTCTCTGCAATAGAGGAGATAGAACAAAATGTTTAATTAATGAATGAAAAAAAGTGAAAATCTATAAACAAATGAAATTGCGAGCGGGAACTACTTACCTGATCCCTATGATGAATACATTCTTTGAGCAATGCTATCAGTTGTGTCACATTGTAAAATTCAGCCTCTTCAAGTACTCCCTCCTCTGATACGCCATCCAGGACCAATTTGCCATGACGTAAATAATTAAGGACCGGTGCAAAGTATTTGGGATCTCTGTCTATTAAATAGGCACCAGTTTCGTCCTTGAAAAGAAAACCAAGAAGAAAAGGGAAAAAACGAAATGAAACGGAAAAAGAGAGAAAACACACACAAAAAATTATGATTGACTTAGTTGAAATGTTGTCACGTTATTCAGCAAACGCAAACCATCTCCATCCAACCAACCTCCCTCCACCTCCCAGCAACTTCGTTAAAATGCTGAAAACTAGACCAACAGCAGCAACAACAAAAACACAAACAAATTTAACCTTCACCCCCAACACAACATAAAGGAGGATTGTAATGTTTGTTTTCGTTTGAATTTGTCACATACCAGCATAACCTATAACCTGCCTACCTAGTACCTACAACAGAGGAGACCTGACCAAATTTCTCTATTATACAAATGTAACATTTAAAAATTTCTCTATTATACAAATGTAGAATTTAAGAAAACACACACAAAATTAAAATGAAATTACCTCTTGCGTCCGGTTTTTGTGTTTTGTACTAAATTTTGTATTAGAAAGTCCATTCTATTAAAAACAGGTCATGTGTAGGTATTTGTTGCCACTACTTTTGTCCGAACAAAAAAAAAAAAAAAATAAACGAATAAATCAATAATAGGACATACAATTCTAATGTGTGTGTGCATAAATTTAGCAGCAAATAAACTGAGCTACTATTTTGTAACTACTTTTGGTTTATTATCAGGAAATATTCGATTACAGAAATGTGTTATTCGAATGATAACAATAACAAAAATATTTTGAAATATTATCCTGCATTACGGCGGTGGTATCACTTGCCAATTTGCGAAATGTCAACTTTTGACAAATTTTGTAAAATCACAACAAAAGTGAGAAGGAGGTGTTTGATATATTTTCCCAGAGTTTTAAAATTGTATCAGCGGTGGGGTCATTTTAAATTATCTTCAGAATTGCGGATTTTTTAAAAATTATTTTTTATACTCTTCACCACACTGTGGTACAGGGTCTTTGTGCATATGATTGTAAAAGGCAAAAGGAAACGAGATAGACCCATGGTTCCTTTTGAGAATATGCATAAAATCTCTTTCTGGGTCAATTAATGCAAGTCCGTCCGTCCGTCCATCTATTGATGTTAAATTGTAAACAAAGTACATGTCGCATTTATTATCCGATTTGGATGAAATTTGGCACAGCTCATGGCCCAAGGACGAACCCTATTGAAATTGGTAAAAATCAGTTCAGATTTAGATATAGCTCTCATGATATTTTCGTCTGATTAAATGTAAATGGTACACCAAAGTCCCAATATATCATTCGATTTGCACGAAATTTGGCACGGCGTACTGAATTGAGTCTAGACTGATGTGTGCCAAGTTTCGCGAAAATCGGTTCAGATTTAGATATAGCTCCCATATATATTTTTGTCCGATTTAAGGTACATGGTGCGCCAAAGTCCCTAAATATCGTTCGATTTTCCCGATATTTGACATAGCATACTAAATTAATTCTAGAATGATGTGTGTTAAATTTTGTGAAAATCGGTTCAGATTTAGGTATAGCTCCCATATATATTTTCGTCCGATTTATAGTAAATGGTGCGCCAAGGTCCCTAAATATCTTTCGATATGCATGAAATTTGGTATAGCGCACTAAATTAAGTCTAGAATGATGTGTGCTAAGTTTCGTGAATATCGATTTAGATTTAGATATAGCTCTAATATATATATTCTCGTCCGATTTAAGATAAATGGTGCGTCAAAATCCCTAAATATCTTTCGATATGCATGAAATTTGGTATAGCCCACTAAGTCTAGAATGATGTGTGCTAAGTTTCGTTAATATCGGTTTAGATTTAGATATAGCTCTAATATATATATTCTCGTCCGATTTAAGGTAAATGGTGCGCCAAAGTCCCTAAATATATTTCGATATTCACAAAATTTGTCATAGCTTACTGAATTGAGTCTATAATGATGTGTGCTAAGTTTCGTGAAAATCGGTTCAAATTTAGATATAGCACCCATTTATATTGCTGCACCAAAGTTCTTATATATCTTTCGTTCAATTTCATGTCAATGTTCTTCCGAAAAGGCGACGTCTGTTAGCAGACTATGTAGAACATACCCAAAGTGGTGAAGGGTATCATATTGTCGGTCCAGTCCGGCTTTACTATTTAAAGCTTGGATTTTGGTTTTAATTTTTAATACTATTTTTTAAGAAATACAAGAAGCGTAGATTTTTTAAAATATTTTCAAAGAAATTTAATAAGAGTGGATTTTTTTTAAATATTTTAAGAAACATCAGAATCTTGAATTTTTTAAAATTCGTTTTTAAGAAGTGTCAGCAGTGTGGATTTTTTTAATATTTGTTAGTATTTTTTTATTTATATTGAAAACATGGACTTTCTAAGAAATGAGGATTTTTTAAATGCTCCTTAGGAACTAAGATCATTGATCATCTCTTGCTTAGAGTTTACCATTGATGTACTTAAGGTAAATTTTAGGTCAGCGCCCATATGCTGTCACACAGAGGCTGCATATTTACAAAGCTTTTTCGTCTGGATTTCATTGTTCCTTAAAACAAATATGTATATGGATATCAAACTAAATCAACCAAATGTATTTCGAGAGCATCTGGTAAAATCTGCAATTAATTAAACTATTTAATTATAAATAGTAAATAAGAACAGAGATTGTTAGAAAAGATGAATACTACAAAACAAATTGCATTCCTCAGTGACAGATTGTTGGATTTGATGTAGTAGGTGGGGTATTTAGTATTCACACAGCATGCTCACATACATCGATGGGCCACCACAACAACGTCAAATGTATTTCGAAATTTAAATTTATGAATGCATTCGTATGAGATTGAATCGCAAGTATTTTGCAGGTTGCATTAAGAAATTCGAAGTAATAGAAATTTTGACACGGCCGTATTAAAATATGATTTTAAATTAAAGGAAAATTTCCGAAAATCGTTTATAAACAGGAATTATTCCCTCCTGTTTCGCGGTTAAGAAAATATAGGACCACCTTAAAATAGACTAGTATCTGTACGTTAGAATATATACTAAATGTTTTTAGATTTGTCTTTAAAATAATAAAAAAAAACCTACAAGTGTTATGTGTAGAGACCAAGATAATAAGAAAACGAAAATACAATATTGTAAAATAAATGCATTTTTCAGTGGCAGATTGATTTGGTATACACATTCAGTATTCACAGCATGTCCACCAACCAACATGCAGGTGGGGAATTCTATTGCGATTCTATGCATTTATGGATGTATGAGTATTAACTTGAATCTTGAACATGTGGGCAGGCATTTGCATTAGAAAGAGTAACACTTTGCCGCAGTCACATGATTAAAAGTATTTCTTTATTTTCCTATTTGTAATCATATATTTTTACAAATCTTATATCATTTTTAAATATGGTACCTTTCGATACCGCATTCACAAGGGTAAAAAAATTGAGATGGCACAGTTTCACAGGCTACCCCGAGAAACTCTGCCAACACTATTTTATTTAGCCATAATTCTATGGGCAATAGACTTGTAGGCTCAGACGGACAATTGAATAGATGGTGTGTGTCGCGAGGGCTGTGATGGCAGGAGGGACACCTATTTAGGGGACAATATGCTCTCGATACGAGTTGAGAACATTTCTGCATCCGGACCTTAGTTGTACCATTATAGAAAAGGTTTGCTTGAGAAAGAGCCTCTCACTCTCCGAAATTGCAGGAGGATGTTGAGAGTAGGACTTTGTTGCATCAACAATCATTTATGGCTTCGAAGATCGTCAGTTGATGCACGGATTTTATCGTATTCCCTATCGACAATCTGTTGACGTTCGATGGAATGACGTCTTGGATGCCATCACGGTAGCGCCTGAAGTCCTGACGGATGTGTCGCCATCAAAGTGTGATGGTTGGGATGACACGGCATATAACATGCCAGCAGATATTGTCTACTCAACAACACATTATGTTGCTTAACTGACAGCATCCTAGTCTCCTCATGTAGATGATTGGCGTTCTTCATCTGGACACAGCCGGTTGTGGAACGACCTATGGTCTAATATGACGTTACCAACGTTTCTATATCCTTGCCCCAGGAGGTGCCAGCCAAAGCTTTCAGAACTTTATTCCTAACTTTCATCTTCTGGTTGATGTAGTTAGAATGCGAGGAGAAATGAAGGAGGTTATCGAAGACCAAACCAAGGACTTTCCGATTATGGACGGTGGGGATGTGTCAAGTTCTAAATTGACTTCTCGCGTCCAGGAAGTGAAAAGTGACACAGTAGACTTTGCAGTTGAAAATTTTAGATTGCGCTCCCGGAATATGTAGGTGATGGTGGCACTTACGTCGTCAATGTTAACGCCGGGCGACATAATCGTAAAGTCATCGGCCTACGACACCACTGAGATACATGTTGAACAAAATTGGAGATAGAACACCGTCTTGCGGTATTCCAATTTTGATCTTGCGATATTTGGGTTTTTTACCACGGAACTCAAAGCCTGCTGCCCATTAAGGTAGGTAAGCCAACGCTTGATATAACTCGGAAGGGTGGAATTAGTGATGTCGGATATTAGCTCGGAATAATCGACCTCATCAAACGTTAGATTTAAGGCTGCCACACTGGTCCGTTCAGGTGGTCGTCTCTAATTGAGGTCATTCGCAATCTTAGAAGTAATTTCAGGCAAAGCGTTGTTGTTGCACTATATGTTTCCCTTAAACCGTGTTGGTGGGTAGCAAGAGCGAAATGCTGTTTCAGGGATGGAGGTAGAGATAGAGACTCTAAAAGCTTGTCTACTGGTGGTGAAAGAAGAGAAATCGGGCGGTAGGATTCCCCATTAGTAGCGAATTTATCCTGTTTTAGAATTGCAATAATCCGAAATAATTTCCAAATATCAGAAACCAACCAACTGTGACATTGATAACTCGAAAATGTTGGTTAGATAACCCAGCCCTATTACAGCAAGCTTCTTTAACATGAGCATGGATATGCCGTCTGGACCAAGGTCTTTGGATGGCTTGAATTCGGAGATAATTGCCTATATCTCGCTGGGTGTGAATGTTAGTGGCTGCAAGTCAATTTTAAGATTTTTGGATCTCCGGATAACTGCTCGTTTGGCGGCAAAACTGCAATGCACATTTTTTGCCATCAGAATGTTGGATGGATGTTATTGAAGGAAATGGCAGGGAGATTTTAATTTCTTTTGAAACAGGATAGACTTTTAATTGTAGACCCCATAGCTGCGTGATATTTATATTGCCGTGGTTAAGGTGTTGCAAACATTTAGAGAGCCTATGCTCAAGACTAGAGCATCTATTTTAGCGCTTAGCTGCGGGTTTTGTTGTTGTTGTAGCAATGGTATACATGTTTCTTGAATTTTCTAATATTCCAGTTTGGACTCCTCAATTTCCAGGTTCCGGATGGTTGCATCGGCTGCGTCCAAAAAGATTCCGGAAACAGATGAGTGGGTTTAACAGGGCAGTTAAATAGATGCAGCGTATCGTGTGGACCCTGCGTGTGGAGGGCATGTGTTTGGAACCGTGCTGTCAATTCGGGCGCAATACGAATTGAGCATACGAATTGAGGCACCCTGTCGCAGTTCTCAGGGCGGCATTCTGACAGGTTTGAATGTTCTTCCACTGCGTATCTCTTACATTCGCGAACCACACTGGTGCCGCATAGTTTACCACCAACCGACCTATTGGTTGGTAGAAGGTCAACAAGGTCTCCTTATTAGTACCCCGAGAGCTGGCGGCAAGCGACTTGAGGGCCTTGTTCCTAATTCTCATCATCATAAAAAAACTACATGTTTTTTGCGGATTTTGTTGTCAGTGGGGCTATCGGTACGAAGTTGATCGCATTGCTGTGCCAATATGTATGCCCTGAATGGATAGTTTGATCTCATTTTGCCGCTATTAGAATAGGATTGGAATATGGTCTAACCATGGTTTGCCATAAAGTATACGGAAGGATCGATGGACTGTAGAGTTCGAACACCTGGCAGTGACTCTGGTAGAGGATTCCTCATTGATGGCCGCGAAATCGGACTCGTCTATCTGGGGTTCCCTTTTTTGTCTTTCATCCCACAAAGACCATTCGATTGGACAATGAGTAAAGGACAATCAAAATACTTATAAGCGGATAAAGCAGTTTTATGGGCGGCTATTAAATATATCTGTTACAATGACAGTATCCAAAAGTCCCGAAAAATGTCTGTCCTTTATTTGATATCACTTACTAACAACTATTGCTTATAGTGTGAGTGACCAATTTCGCCGATCCCTTGCCCGTCTTTATAGGCAATTTCGACTGTTTAGTTTAAAGTACATAGTTGAATTTCTTATGTTCTACTTTAATTAATTTGTTGATGGTGGTAGTAAACAAAAGACCACAAAAAAAATATGATTCATTGTGATTACTGGCAGCAAAAAAAATTAAAAAAACAACAACAATTAAAATTAATTATTTTTTCCTGGTTTTGTTATGGCTGTGTGCATTGTTTTCATTTTTGACATAAACAATAACAACAACAGCGAGACAACTGACTGACACGGTCATTCTTATTAGTCAGTGAGGAAGGAAGATCAAATAAAAAAACAAAACGATTGATTAGATTACAATTGACAGTTAACTGACAGTAAATTAACCATTAAACATTGTTATCGGTGGTTATCTCTCTCACTCTCTCATTATCTCATTGCACACACACAGTTATTGTCAAATTAAATGGTAGGATACGATGATTTAAGGATTGCAAAAGTTATCATAATTACATTATAACTATGCCAAGGTTAGATTGTTGTCGCCTGATAAGCTTTGATTCAGGTGGTTGTTGGATATAGAGGTGGGTGGGTTTGAGAAACCTCTAATGCAAGCATTATTGAGATTTTCACGCGTTTCTCTGTGTTTTCTTTTTGTTTTGTTTTACAACTTACCCTATCGGATATTAAATCACAGTCCTCTTGTATTAATCGTGACAAGAATGAATTAGGATCTCGGGATAGTGTTGTTTTTGTTGTGAGAAAATATTGGCCACCCACATTTAGTTTCACCCACTGGTCAGTGCCTTGTTTTTTCAGAACATTTGGACTTTTGCGTGTATTAATATTAACCGTGGTCATGATTATCACTATTTACTCTGTTAATTATTAGTTTGTTTATTATTATTTGTATTATGTACACCAACTGTTAATATCAAATTAGTAACAAAACTTTTTTTATTATTGCTTTGCTTTTTGCTGGCTTGAAAATCGAAAAAAATCTTGCTGCTGCTGCCTCGACCCCGAAGAACACACAAAACACACTGCTGCTGGATGGCTGCCTGTCACCACCACCAACACAACAGAACACAACAATTATTTTCTTTTTCCTTTCGTTTTGCAAATATCTCGTGTTTGTGTTTTTATTTGTTTACAACAAATCCTTGATTATTATTTTGCCATGCACATTTTATTATTTTTTATTATTTATTTTCTTTTTTGAATGCACAGAAGGTAATAATAAAAACTATATTTCTTTAGAAATGCTTCTAAAAATGCTATTTTCTTCTTTAGTGGTTTTCTGCTTCTTCTTTTTCTACTGTCGTATACAACAAACATTCACCGCGAAATGTTAACACAGATAAGTTTATCTTTTGTGCTTGTCATTGCAGGATTTGACAATGTTGTACTACACTGTAAAAATATGAGACGATTGTCAGGTATGGAAAATTGTAGTAGAATTTGATTTTTTTTTAAATTGAAATAAATTAATTATAATAGTTATTAAACTAGATATTTACTAAATATAAACATAAAAAGAGTTTCCTTTTTAAATAATAATTACCTCTGTAATGAGTTATTGGCTACTGTTGACAGAGGAGAAATCGGGTGGAAGAATTCACATTCAGTAGTGGATTTATCTGATTTTATAAGTGGAACAAGGTAAGATCTATTAAAAAGGTCACCAAGTTAGCGAAAGTCAGCTGTTTTTCTCAAGTCTTATGTCAAAAATATGGACTTTGTTTACGTTTTTGTAATTAAAGTCTATTCACAAAAATGAATTTTGACATCAAACTTGAGAGGCAGCTGACATCCAGCTGGTGTCCCTGGATGATCTTACTTTTTTATGATATTTTTGTTTGTGGTTGTTTTTAACAATGTATTCGCGAACATTTGTTTTTCGAGTTTTTCAAAAGAATGATCTTTAGCAACAAATGATCGCGAAGGAACGAATCGACGACGCTTGCAGCGAAATTGTATCGTTCGTGAATTTTTCGTGCAATACGAACATTCGCGAGAGATTGCATATGTTTGTTCATTCATTGTAACTTTATCATTCGCGATACATTGAAAAACATTCGAATTCTCGCAGTGAGTGTATTTTAATCATTTCATGTTTTTATTTTTTTTTTCAAAAGACATTTAAATTGTAATATATTATTAATTATTAACGAAATTTGTAGAAAATATTAAAAAGATCAATCGTCCAAACAAAATAATTACTGTCGATTCACTTAAATTGGAATGATAGCATACAGTAGCAACACATCAGCTGCTGTAGATTAGGGATCTGTAGATCGAAAAAAGGGAAAAACAACCAGAGTTTGATCTACTGATGCCTAATCAACAGCAGTTGATGTGTTGCTACTGTATGCTATCATTTCAATCTGAGTGTTTCGACCGTAATTGTTTTGTTTGGACGATTGATATTTTTAATATTTTCTACAAGTTTCGTTAATAATTAATAATATATTACAAATTAAATATCTTTTGAAAAAAATAAAAACATGTCTGGCGTTTTTGCACCGGAATTTTTCTCCATTGCCCCACCATTAATGGATTTCGAACATGAACTTATTTGGTTCAATTTGACGGAGTCCTTTAATCAAAAAGTGGAATATGACAAGAGCAATCATATTAGTACCAATGCCAGGGAACTGATGGAATTGGCCTTTGTCCAACCGCTGAATTTGCAGGATCAAAAACTGTTGTTAAATGAGCTGAGTAAAAATCCATTTTTTGTTTATCAAATACGTTTGACGCCCGATAAGGTAATGGGGTAAACCCTCAACCAAAAACAAAAACTTTTAATTGTGAACATGTTTCCAATAATTTTTTTCATTACCACAGCTTCCACGTTTGGTCGAAAATAATCCTATAATTTCGATTGAAATTCTCCTAAAACTTATGAATTCATCCGAAATTACAGAATATTTTCATGTCTTGGTCAATATGGATATTACCCTGCATTCGATGGAAGTGGTAAATCGTTTAACAACATCGGTAAATTTACCAACGGAATTTTTACATTTATATATATCGAATTGTATATCGTCATGTGAAAATGTCCGTGATAAATATATGCAGTCTCGTTTGGTTCGGTTGGTGTGTGTTTTCCTGCAGAGTCTGATACGGAATAAAATTATAAATGTAAAGGTAAGGTGAAAAAAATCTTTTTGGAATGCACAGGAGAATGCCTTGATTACAACGATGTAAATATTTACTTCAAACTTCCTCCAACATGGGCCCTCAAAATTTCATTTGGCGTAGGCAACTGCATTGCCCCAAGGGGAATGTTGAGGCATATGTCGTATATATATATATATATATATATACATATATATATTTTTTTGAATACAACTTTGTAAGGCCCACATATCGTCGAAGTATAATATCATAGTTGTAACCAAACATGTCGAAGTGTTCTTGCAAAGTTTATTCATAAGATTAATAGGGAGGCGAATTCATGCCTCAGTTTTCTCTTGCTGTCAACATTGTAATCGCGAAGTACAAACCAGAATAGGATTAAAACTCAAAATGAGGACTTTGAATTCGCCTCCTTGATAACCTTATGAATAAACCCTTGGAATAAACCTTGTGTTCCTGAATATATTTTTTTCTTTCCGAATTTTAGGAACTTTTCATAGAAATTGAAACATTTTGTGTGGTATTCAATCGCATCAAGGAGGCAGTGGCATTGTATCGTTTACTCAAACATTTGGAAATGGGTGAATTACAAAATACAACCTCGTCGAGTGGTAGTGGTGGTAATAATGGTGGTGGTTCCAACACCTCCTCCTCATCGTCCTCCAATAAAAGTGAAAAGAATTCATCAAGTAAATAAATCGGCAATACAACAACAACAAAAAAGGATTTGTAATCTTGTTTTTTTATTCTTAGCCAAATAATGTTTTTAAAACTATTTTACAGTAGACTCCTCCTCGTAATAACCATCCTCCACCTAATAACCATGCTGTAACATTATCGTTTGCAATACTCTCTTAATTTGTGGACTTGTATTTAATTTCGACTTGAGACCCAACACAAATGCCACCGATAATATTTCAATGGCATGTTCCTGCAACAGTAGACACATATCCGTTAAATTATCGATGGCTGTGGCGGCCACCGAAGAATTATCATCCCTCAGACACTGGATGTAGGCATTGAGGGTACAACGATTAACATCGGTGCGTCCGGGATTGTGTTTTAAATGCCGGATTAACAATATAAAGGCATTCGAACGTATTTGAGCGCTGGAGGAGAATATCAATTCGAGAAGACGATCAAAAAGTTCACTTAGGAAATTAAAACGTTTCGAGGTGAAACTTTCAATTTCTTGTAAAGGTCCTAGGATGGTATCCTCGGCACTGGAGTGTTTGACAATTTTGATAAGATTAGCAAAATGGGGTGAAATTGCGGAGGTGGTCTTATTGAGGGAGCCGGAAATTGCAACTGTTACAGCACCGCGGGAGTTAATGTCTAAATTTGATAATTGATACGACGTTGTTGGAGAGTCTGTGGCAACATCGCCAGTGTCCATTGATGTGACCGTGGATGTACTGGCAGCACGATTTTCATTATTTGTGGCATAAGAAGATTCCTCAAAATCAAATTCCTGTTTCACATCCACACTACTATTGTTGTGCGACGATGTGGTCTTCTGCTGCAGCAGTGTAATACCCTGGACCAATTGATGTAACGACGATATGGAATTGTAACGATTTGCCAAATCCATTAGCACATCAACATATTCATGTTGTTCAATAAAACCCAAAGCCGAAGAGGGATTTACATTGATGTACGATTGCAGCAGTTCGATGAGCTTAATCAGTATGTGATAGGCTTCCTTGACATTGCTGTACTGTTGGAAAAATGTAAAATAACATTTCAAGGCTGATTGGAACTCCTCCTTGTAGATGTCATCGAAGCAGATGGGTTGCAACAGCTCCAGGGTACGCAGAATTTGTATAAAACGATGCATATGTGATACTCATCGCGTATGACACGCAAACTCAATTGGCCACGTCCCTGTATTAGGGAGGACAACACTCCCAGCTGGCGCAGAAAGAGAGCCGGGTGGGAGGCAGCAATTTTCCTTATCAACAATTCGATGTCACTTGACAGGGCCTCAAAATCTTTCTTGGTAAATAAATTACCCAGACAGGTGATGAGATTTGATGATACCTTATCCGCTTGACATCCATTGAGATTTTGTAGTCTATCCGTATACGATTCAACCTGTTGTTGGGAGCGTATAAATTTAATTGAAGGATACATTAGGTACATTTGCCTCAGGACACTGAGGCGTAACTTTTCCGGACTCTGACACTGGCACACATACTCAATGAATCGTATCAAATTGCGGGTATTTTTGTGGCAAATACGAAACAGTAAATTTATGCGGCACGACAATATAAAGGGATACTGCGATGCCGAGGTCCTGAATTCCATTTCACCCTCCTTGAGAATGAACTCGGTAAATGTCTTCAATTCCGTATCTTTCAAGTAGATGACATTATCACTTAAATCGGTTTTTAAGACGGTGCGATCACGTCCCTGCCACAATTTCGGATTGTGTATGAGAGCCTGTATGAAATTCAATACCGTTGAATAATCCAAATCCACCTCCTCTCCTCCATGCTGTTGCGTGAGCATATATTCCAAACTGGAGATGAGGGTATTCCAATTGGATTCATGGCATATCCACGAAAGCATATAGAAACGGAAATCTCCCGAACTTTGTGAGAATAGTAGGGGTAAATCTTGCTTTAGGAAATCACAACATAACTCGGGATCATGATCGGCCAAAAGATCTACCAACATACCATTACTGTAGAACTTACTGGGTTGCAGGGATTTACGATTGTTACGAAATTCCGTGAGGACTTGTTGCAGGGTGCTGCGTCGGGGTTTTATAATGCCATGGTGATCGGGTTTACTGCTCACCTCCAGAGAGTTGTTAATTAATTTCTGTAACGTCTCGGCAAATATCATCATCATGGGAGTACCACCACCCATCTGCTGTTTGCTTGCCAACGATTTATATAAGGGTAAATTGTGGCCGCAACCTAATCTTAAAATTGCCCGTAACAAGGCAACCGCTTGGCTGCCATCTAAAACATTAAAAAATAGATTTTCCAGATTTTGGTAATTTAGAATTTGTTGAGCCACACTTGTGGCGGACTGATGGCCGCCACAATCGAATAGCTGATGTAGCAGGTTGTGGAATGCATCCTTTTGATAATGTTGGGGTTTGGACCAATTTAAAACCCTGTAAAGAGTCTCCTCATTCTCAACATCCTCCTCTCCCTCATAGGGGTCTTGTTTTTCCTGCAGACTGGGCGCTTCCAATTCCTCCAAACCAATTGGCTCCAAAACATCGATTTTTATTTTCGGATTATCTTCGACGGTCTGTGAATGTGAATACAAACCCAAGGCCTGCACGGTAAAGTGACCATTTTTGGCACCCCTGGCCTGTTGGATTTCAATCAATTGCGCCAAATAAGCCTTATTGAGAATGGCATTCTTCACCGTGTCGAATTGTTCAATTACAGCATGATCCAGCAGGGCCAATAGCTTGGACATTGAATTAATGGGTGTACCAAAATTCTGCACAAACAGAACTATTTGATCGGGTGTTAGCTCTCGTATTGCCGCCTCTATTAACCTATCCACCGAAGACCGAATCATTTTCAATTTCAACCAATCGGGTAAGAGTTGAACCGGTTCCTGTGGCATATTCGGTATATAGGCAATGGGGACATTACCATCCACGGGAAACCAATAGTCGAGAATTGGTACCGACTCCGGCATTTGATTACTGCTATGCGTTAGCAGAATAATAAAGGCATGAATTATATTCAAATGCAAGGGCAACTGGACGCCATCATTAAATTGTACCATTAACAGGTCGGGATATTCATTCCATTGGTAGGTTTCATGATGATCCCGCAATTTGATGATGTAATTGTTGAACATAACGAACAGGCATTTCAGGGTCTGCAAACGATTCTCCTCATCCATGCGGGTTTGTTCATCATATACCATCAAGGGTGGCTCATTAGTTCCGCCACCATCATTCAGGGGTATAATGTGCTGGAACATGGTGCTACGTTCTACAATCAACTGAGCCATATCGATGACATGATCCAACATATCGGTCACCGAATCATCAAGGGTATTGGCGGCAATAAATTGTATATAGGCCATTACCAAATCCGGGCAATTTTCCACCTGACATGCCGATCTCAGTTGAGGTATAATAAACACGCGAACCTCATTGAAATGTGGTATTTGCGGTATGGAACTCAGCAGCCAATCATTCCCAGACATATCGGAACTTTTGAAAATAATCTTGAGACCCCTTAAAGCAGAAACCCTTGTCGATTTTACCGTCGAACACAAACGACGAAATATATAATCCAAAATTTCACAGGTTTGTTTACTATATGCCGGATCCATGATGACATTACGCAGGAAATTTACCAATTCCGCATCACGGCTATTCTCTTCATTGATTACACTGGCATTGAAAAGTAAAAATTCACAGAGGCATTGTACGGGCAGATGATTAAAATCGCCATCACTATTTTGCACCAAATCCGATAACCAAGGCATTGATTGTGATGTACCCTGACGTTGTATGATATCCAATAGGAGATCAGGTTTACGACTGCGACACAGTAGGTGACCAATTTTAAGGAGTTTATTTAGTGACCGCAATTGTTCCAGAACACCGGCGGGAAGTCGTCGAGCCACACCCATTGGGTCCATTAGCATGAGTTGAGAGGTTAATATGGCATTCTCCTCGGTGATCACGGCTTGAGATGTCTGGGCGGCCAAATACGATTCGAACTCAACAATGTGATCACGTTCCATGGGTATAATCTGAGGGAGGGGAGAAAAATAAGATGAAGAAAAAACAGTTAGTAAATTTCAAAGGTAGGACGGACTCGACTATATGATACTCTTAACCACCCACTTTGGGTATATACAAGAGAAGAGATTGAGTTTGGTGCACCATTCACAAAAAATTGGCTGAACATATATTTGGGAGCTATATTCAAATCTGAAACGATTTCGATAAAACTTCGCATACATAAACCTAAAATCGGATATGGAGCTATGTCAAAATCTAAACGGATTTCGACAATAATTTACACACACCATTATACGCACAGTACGGTGTGGTATTCCAAATTTTGTCTCAATCGTACGTATTTTGGGTGTTTGGTGCCCCATTTACCTAAAATCGGACATGAATATATATGGCAGCTCTATCTAAATCTGAACCGATTTCTATAAAACTTTGCACATATCATTTTAGACCCAATTCAGTACTCTGTGAAAATTTTGTCTCAATCGAATATATCTTGGAAGTTTCGTGCACCATTCATCGGTCGAAAATATATTTGGCAGCTATATCTAAATCTGAAACGACTTCAACGAGACTTAACACACAATATTCTAGACTCAATTCAATAGGCTATGCTAAATTCCATCTTAATAGGACGAAAATATATATGGGAGCTATATCAAAATCTGAACCGATTTCTATAAAACTATGTACACATCATTTTAGACTCCATTCTGTACGTGTTGCAAAATTTTGTCTCAATCGAACATATTTTGGGAGTTTGGTGCACTATTTATCTGAAATCGGAACTTTCCAACCCGAAAAAATGCATTCACTCACCTGTAACTCCTCCTTGGTCATTGCCGATTCATTAAATTGATTGGTTATACACATTTCCATTAGCATTTTCATTGTCGGGTAGTGATTCCAACAGAATGCACCAAATGTCGATGGATTATGGGCGGATATCATCAACATTATCAACCATGCCTTCCAATATAGAACAGTTATGGCCAATTTCGGTGGTTCATAGTCCACCGGTAAATTAATATTTTCCGGATGATGATATTCCGCCATATTGAAAAGGAAATCAATAATATCGAATTTATTTGCCTGTACCACCGGGCAGGTGGTGATGCGCATTGTTGAGGCACGTTTTATCAACGAGATGATAATGTCAAATGTATCCGGTATGGTAAAGGGTATCTCCTTGGTAATACCAATCAATATAATGCGAATAAGGGTATCTTCATGGATTGGCGTCTCCGAAACCAAACGCAGCAATGTGGTCCTTTCCGGTTCCGATGGCCATTGATCATATCTGGAATATTGTTCAGCATTATCAAGCAGCAGCATTTTGTGCAGGCCATTAAAATATTCGGTGCCCTGCAGCTTGAGAGCTGGGACAATTTCATACATCCATGAGACACAATCCAATTGGATCTGACACATTTGATTGTAGAATTTCAGGAGTATGGCATTGTTGGCGGCATTATCTTTGGTCACGCGCAGCGAAATGCTTGCCTCGCGGACTTGTGGTGATACGGACAACAACATGCAGAGACAAGCAATATCAACCATTGAATGGAATATACGATCTCTGAATTCGGAATTTTCAATTTGTTTATTCAGTTCGGGACGGCCATTTAGGAATACTTTACAGAATACTACCAGATTGATGTCATTGCGTAGCATTCGCACCAATTCGCGTAGAAATACGCGAAGTGTCCGTAGGCAATCTTCACGTTGTAGTAAAAATTCTTTGTAGATTTCGGCCAAACATTTGGCCGACTCGTCGGGAGCGGTTTGGAACATTGTGGCTAAGGGGAGGTGAAGAAGAAGAAGAAGACGAAAGAGATTATTAGCATAAAAAATTACAGGCAATTTGGTTGAAAAAAAAATGCTTAAAATCTCTATAAGTACGGAATATTGGGATGTACCATAATAAGGGGGGTTACACCAAAACGTGGACCGATATATCCCATTTGCAATACCAAACATCCTAGTTGTACTAGCAACCTCTGTTTAAAATTTCATAGATCTGTCTTAAATAGTGATTTCAACAGACGGACCTGCGTAAATCGGCATCGAATTTTATTCCGATCATGAATATCTGGGCGTAACTTAAGTTAAATTTTTGAAAAAAATTTCCAAAGTTAGGTATTATTACCCTTATTATAGGGATATATTTTTATCTTAGGGGGAGGTACCCGTTTGTTTAGCCCGTAAGCTTGAGTTTGGATATCCGGTGGGTGCAGGTTATAAAAATGGAATAACACCGTAAGACTTATCCCTAACTTTCGACTTACCCAACATTCCCATATTATTGGGATTTCTGGTATTTGACAATTCATTTTGTACGACCAATTTCAGAACGACATTTAAAATTCCTGGCTCCAGGCGGATCATTTCCTTAATGCAGGCCATATAGAAGTTGATTAATGGCTTCGCTTTCAGACGCATTTTAACCAATATCGCCAGAACTTCATGATCTTTTGCATGCTTTGCACGGACATTGAAGCAAATATACGACAACAGTTCCTGGGCAAATTTCACCAATTTGCCATTGTGGATCCATAACTCCAGCCGTGATATACACAAATGACGTACCTCAACTAGGCCTGAGGTGATGCATAGGAATTTCAGGAAATTCCTTGTATAACATTCCTGCTGTTGACGTTTATTCAACTGTTCCTTTATGGCCTCAGTTACATATTTCTCCACAATCCTCTCCGAGTCTACATAACGATTTTTGGCATCGAAATAGGTGTCACCTGCGGCGGGTTTAAATTCAGATGGCTTTGCCGAACCACTTGCTTCCGAATTATCACACGAATCATCATCGACATTTATCGACAATGATGCCGGTTGATTGCCCGGGGTGGGTGTAGGTGTCATTGTTGGTGTACCGGCACCAGATGCACCACCACCTCCACCGCCGCTACCATCAGATTGCATGAAAGTAAGTTGTGGCTGTCGGGTTTTGAAAGCCGCCGCAATGTTCCTTATGAACGGGGCACACAAACTATTATCCGACCAGAAACGATCATTTATCGCATCGTCAATATAGATACGCATAAAAATCTCCGGCCACTGTTTTTTGTCGCTGTAGACACGCATCAACAAGTTGCATGCCAGTACATGCGAATACGAACTCTGTCGCATTTTCAAATTGAAATCTCTACGCAAAATATGCAACAGGCCCGATGTTATGATGTCGTTATTAAAATAATCCGGATGCACCTTGGCCAAATACATAATACTCAGCATGGCAATCATGTCCGGCTTGGACTTGGCATAGGATGATATTATATTTTTAATGCATCCGCAAATCAGGCGCACCAATGTCTCCGAGTCATGTTGTTCGGCAGCGGTTTGTATGGTTTCGATAATATCCACCGAATCACAGTCGGTGGCCATTTGTTCCCACAGCTCATTGGAGGGTGCCGAAATTCCACCACTAACACCGCTTCCGCCACCACCACTGCTGCCCTCTGCCGCTCCGGAACGTACCGAAGATGATAGTTTTGGCTTTTTGGTGGCCAGCAACGACGCAGAGGTACCGGCCGAGTCTCGTTTACGATCCACAGCTGTGGAGGAACTTGACTTGCTAATCGGCAGCTTGGCCTTACTCTCTCCATCTCGACTGTATCCCTTTGAGCCGAGGGCAAAAAATTCACTTCCCGCATGAGATGAGACTTTCTTGGGGGCCCGCGATGAGGATATTGGTACTTTATTACGATCCATAGTAAACGCGGGGAGAAATTCGATTAGTCTGGAGAAATAAGAATTTCCCCAAAAATTATTAAAAAATAAAATAAAAACTTTTTATTTCTTTTCACTCAAAAAAACCAGAGTCTGTGTACTGTTCCTTCTGGTTTCAATGCCGACGGCATATTTAAAATCGCCGTCGTGTCTTAAAATTTCGTCGGCGTTAGTGAATTGGAAGAAATAGGTTTAAAACGTAACTGAGAAAGCAGAATCAAAACAAAAAGGCGTTAGGCCTTCATACAACAATAACAGCTGTTTACATTTTTTGTTTATGTTTCTTTCTTTACGTTGTCAGTGGCCGTGTTTACACAAACTAGTAGTTCTGCGCTCAACAACAATATCAGCTGTCCATTCAGCGACTGAAGAATTAACAGTCGAATTGAAAAACGTTCCATTTGCCAACGAATAGAAGAGAAGACAAAATGACTGATCGATAAAGAATAACTCAAAGTAGTATGACGCGAAATATTTACGAATAAGGTGGAATGGAGAGTGCATGAGAATCGCATTGTTGTTCTGGATCAGTGTTGTCAACTATACAGGTATTTTGGCGTTTTGATGGCTGAATGTTTGTTTTGATCAGCTGTTTCAACAGTTTTGCAATTTATGCGGGATATATAACATTTAGGCGATTTTATTTATGACATTTATGGAGTTTATAAGCGCAAATAATTAATAGGTATATTATAAAGGGTATTTGGTAGGAATATGAGAGAACCAGAGTCTGTGTTTTCGTTGTTCGCAACCACTACAAATTGAAAAACGAACGTTTTTCGCTTGCCAACGAATGGAAGAGAAGACAAAATGACTGATAAAGATGAACTTAAAGTAGTATAACGCGAAATATTTACGAATGAGGTGGGATGGAGAGTGCATGAGAACCGCATTGTTGTTCAGGATCAGTGTTGTCAACTAAACAAGTATTTTGGCGTTTTGATGGTTGAGTGTTGTTTTGATCAGCTGTTTCAAGAGTGTTGCATTTAAGCGATTTTATATATAATTATTATATGGATCCATATTATATCATTATTATTTTTTTAATTACAACATTGATAATCTTTTTAAGAATATAAAATTGAATTCATTTTAATTTTAAATTAAAATATTTTATTTTTCATACTGATATTTATTAAAAAATAACAAAAAGGATTTGGAATACAATACACATGGAATTGGAATACATACATACAGACTAGTACAGTGACATACGCCAACCTCAACCTATTGGCTATTGGCCACCAATAACTATTTCACCTTTTCACTATTACTGTCACTAGCAACTGTTGCAGCAACAGCTGCTGTATCATCTGCCTCTTTAGCTGTCGATGGATTCTTATTTTTCTTTTTAAGTTTTTTCATTATTTTACCCATGAAGGAGCGTGGCTCCTCGGCATCTTGTTGTTCAACAACTATCTTCTTAGTGGCCACACTGTGGATGGGGCCAAAGGCCAGGGCAACCACGGTACAAGCCAAACAAATGACATTATAGGGCATACTAAAATCGGGTGTGGGCAGGGACAATATCAATGATTCGGTACGCAATGTCAGAATATATGAATTTCGGGTGGCATTAAAGGAATCGCAAAAACGATATCCACTTAATGGTATGGATGTGTAATTGCGTGCCATTGGCAGTGTTGTGGTTATTACACTCGACCCGACATAATGACCATGATTTGCATCGGGGGGATATTCCAACCATTTGAGAAAAATATAATCGAAATCTAAAGATATTTCCACGGACGATTTACTGGGTATTTTAAATGCCAATTCCAAATAGTAGGGCCGGGTACGTTGTACCCCTGGACGATATTGCAGGGTCTTCGCTGGTATGACCTCTCCGGTTTTGTGATTTTTAATCTGCAAGGTGTGTATGTAGACCGGCATATACCAAGGGATATTCTCTTGCAGCACTATGGGCAAATCACTGTAATAGTTGTTGGTTATTTGTGTTATAATTTTACCCTTTTCCTGGCCATAACCCACAATGTTGCGATGGGCCAAGAGGGGTGGTGGTGCCGGGGTCAACACCTGACTCGGTGGTTTTCTTAATATCCAAGCAATGTTGAATAATTTGTTGTCCTTTAATTTTTGTATATCATAAACACCATAGCGCGAGGTTTGCCCACCCCGTGTCGAGGTTATATTGTAATGGGGTAGCGGTGTCATTTCATAGGGTAATGGCAATTCCAGATTTACGTATACTTTGCTACTCTCAGCCAGGGCACAGTGGCCATTGAGGCCCTGTCCAAACATGCGACGCAATGAGAAATCCAAATTATTATTGGACCCCAACAGCTTTGGATCATATACCATATTGGCGGACTCGGTAAATTCCAATATACACTCCTGTTGGCCGTTACACAATGTGCGGAACTTAATACCTAATGAATGATAATTGGTATTGTGAACATGTCCAGAATTCAGTAACGAAGCAAATCCATGACGGCTGTTGCAGGGTAGTAACTTTTTCCATGGTGTTAAATTCTCGGTGCAGACAATTTCCCGTGGCAAACTTGAATAGCGTACATGCTGGGTGTTTTGGGTTTTCTGTGATGGTGCAGCACTCACAAATTGTGGTCTAAAACCATACTGAGGTGTAATGGTATTGGTTTTATCCATGAAATTCAATGAGGCACAAATTATGCCGGAAAATGTGCTTGTCACACGTTTCCATTGTTCATCGACTTTGGTCTCAGTGAGATTTTCCCCGGCAAACCATGACCAAGCTTCGGCACCGGGTGCGGCATCCTGTACGGGATAACCCCAGGATTCATAGCGCCACATACCTTGGGTTAGGGTGATGTGAAATTCCTTAACATCGGAATAAAGTAGAATTTCAGCAATTGGGCGGGGTATCAAACGGGTGTTGTGCACTAAGAAGATGAAGATAATAGAATAATGACAAACACATCCACCTACTTATATATGACAAACTTACAATTTTCTTTATTTCCATATCTCCATCTTGTGGTAAATTGAAAATAGGTATTAACAAAACCATTCGCCAGCGGATGCACCACCAATTCTTCGTGGTATTCTTCATTGGCCACCAAATGCTCTTTGGCTTTGTTGTTGTTGTTGATTGATGCTGTTGTTGTGGTTGAGGTTACCGGCGTTTGTGGTTTATTTCCAGGCAAATTGTCGACCGTTTTATCCAATACAACTTGGGAATAAGTCTTCGAAGACAATGCTAATAATATTAACAGGATACAACATGTTGGAAAAGGATTTGTCATGTTTTTTTCCTGGTATTTACTGCATTGAAGGAAGGATGTGCTGAGGGTACTTTGTATTAGATGACTGAAATGAACCTACCTAATTTAAAAACGTTCCACACGCCGTTAGTAGAAGGAGACGTTAGAGAATGGCCGAATAAAAACTAACAATCTAAACACAACCAGAAAGTCAGGAGTCAGCGGCATTTTTTTTTCGACGGCGTGAAAACCAAACGAAACTATTTGCAATGCTCTTCCAAATTTCTTCCATTTTGATTGTGTTTTTGTAATCAACCCTCAATTAATTTTTCTTCTATTTTATAATAAATTCGTTAAAATTAATAAGGTAACCCAGCTAAAAAAAGTCAGCTATTCTGAAGTCTAATGTCAAAAATTAGAACTTTAAGGGCCCCATACACTATACATCATGCCGTACAGCATTTATCATAGTATGTGTTATTTTTTGAAAGTTTATTTATGTATGTGTGAGACACACAATGCATGAAGAAAATCAAAATAGTTTTGATTTTGAAAATGAACCCCTATCAATCTGGTGAATAATATTCATTTTGAAAGTTGTCAGTAAATTGTGTACAACAATAATAAAACTGTGACGGAATAAAAAACAACTTAATTTACGACTCAAATGCAATTTTTGGGACAAAAATCGATTTTTTGGAATAGTGATTGAAGAGTTTGCCATACACTAGTCAATCTCACATATACAAAAAGGGGTTCATCGGCATGACAGCATGATTTATAGTGTATGGGGCCCTTTAGAACTTGGATATTAAAATTCTGGGTACCTCGTCCTGTGGACATGGAAGAATGTCAATCAGCCTACAAGTTCCGAGAAAGGATCATGGTTTTTAATACGTTTACAATATATGGGGCAGTTGAATGAAGGATATATCAAGCTGCTATCACACGAGCCATTAATGTTATATGTTCTGTCAAATTTTACACATGTGAATACTGTACATGTTTCCTTCCTTTATAAATTTCTGCATTGAAAAAGTATGTGCTGAGATACTTTGTATTATAGTACATTTACACTGTATCGGATCTATTAAATCCAGTAGATCTAAATTGTCAATTCCATTACATATATGTCAAATAAATCCTCATAGATGTGGTTAACTCGGAAAAAAGTGTTGATGTAAATGCTGATTTAGTCGTCTAAAATGAGCATACCCAATTTATAAAGCTATTGTCACACGAGTCATCAATGTCATATATACTGTCAAAATTGTTCTATTTGGTATGCACAGCAAAACTGACAGCACATTTGGCATTGATGGCCTGTGTAACACACTCTTTATTCTAACAAATATCAGCTGATTGATATTTAGCTCATGATTAAATGTATGTATAACCCGTTAGGGCGTATTTCTGGATTTTGTTAATCGTAATATATTTTTAATTAAACGGCATATACATTAGAACTTTTTACGGGGTTAACCCACTCTATGAGGATTTATTTGACATATATGCAAAGGAATTGGCAATTGAAACCCACTGGGTTAACGAAATCCGGTTAAATGTAAACGTAGCCTATCCCATTTTTCCTTTTTTCTTGTTCGTTTACTAATTTCACCATTAACTATACGAATGACATCATATGTTCAACATATCAAAAAATGTGAACATCCCTTATATGAGACTACAGCTGAATAAATGTGTATGTGCCGTTGAAAATACAACACTGCGTGCGTGTGTGAACAAATAAATTTGCTGAATTGACTGAAAGAAAATATGAATGGTAGGAATGGACACATTTTTCTTTTATAGAACTTCGAGGCTCTTTAGTATTTCGTAAACAATAAAAGTATTTGTGTCGTCTGGGTGGTGGTATACATGGTGGTTGATATAACCGAAAAAAGGCATGCAATTGATGAACATCAACCCTACAATGAAATTCAGGAAACCAACGATAACAAAAAGAAAAATATTTTTACAAAGGAAAGAAAATTTGAGGGCCCCAATTCTTGTTCTCTGGAAATCTAAAATGAAGGAAAAATATTGTATGAGAAAAAAGTGTTGTAAATTTTTTAAGAAACAAAGAAACGGGAATCTAAATGTTTCGATAATAATTATTCCAATAGTCGTATTTGTGAGGGGGTTTTGAAATAATATTAGATTTTATTTATTTGGGGTTTTTGTTTTATTTTACATTAACTACTAAAGCAATTACGCCAATCTTCCCTTATCATACATCATGTTACTTTTGCTTTCATCCACTTTTTGTGTAACAATTCAGCAACCGTACGTTATTGAGCAGCTCTAATAGGGTTCTGTAGGTTGAATGTTTCTTTTTAATTTCATAATTTTTTGTTTTTCTATGTTATATAAAAATGTGAAGTTAAAAAAACTAAATTTTACATTTCTAAATTTTACATTTCTATTTTTTATACGAGTCTTGTTAGAATTCGTATCGAAAAGTAAAAAAATCGGTTTCTTAAAAAATTTGGTCAAATAAAACTGTCTGTACATTGGAACTTTTTATCTGGCCAACCTTCATTATGAGCCCTTTCCTTTTGAAATATACAATATTAAATTAACAATTTAAACCCACTTTGATAACGCAAATCACGCAAGTTTGCTGTCGAAATCCATTATTGTGAATTGACTTTCATTATAAAAACGCAAACAAAGTCCAAAATCTTGACATTAGGCATGAGAAAACCAGCTCACTTTCGCTAGCTGGGTGACCTTATTAATAGATCTTGTATAATTTTTTTCGTTATAAATTATTTGTTTTTATTTTATTTTTTTATAAAATATTTTATTTCAACTTTTGAGAATTTGGAATGGAATACCCTAATTTTGGGTTTTTACTACTTATTTTTCTTTTATCTAACATTAAATATTTATAGAACAATAAACGAAATATTTAGAAATGAAAATTATTAATAATTTTCCCCATTTCCACATATTTTATTCAAAGAAAATACAAAAAAATGTATTCCTTTATCAATATCATCTTTTCACCCAGCTGTTTCTTACTCGAACTAGTGTACCCTAACTAACTACCCAACTGCCCAATTCAGCATACTACCATTGCCATACAACCCTGCGCATTTGCGCTGATTTGCTGAAAAAGAAATCATACATCAGTTCAATCGCATACATTTAAATGGCTTGTGCACTTGCGACCGACGTTGTTCGTTGTCGTTCGTTGCCATCGTAAGTTGTTGTGTCCGCTGAAAAAATTTTCTTCATCAATTGTTTTTTTCTTGATTAAAAAAAGAAAAATTATATTAACCAAAAAATACACTTGAGCGCAAGAGAGCAGCAACAAATAAAGAGAGAGAGCGAGAGCTCGAGAAGACACATTGTTGAGAGAAAGAGAGCAAATTAAAGAAAAAAGTTGGATCTTTGCAACAAAAAAATTTGAAATGCAATTAAAAAAAGAAAATTATGAATAATTAAAAAAATGAATTAAGAAAATTACTATTTTCACGATTTTGTTAAATTGAAAAAAATAAATAAATTTGCACACACACACACAACAATTTAGGAGAGCACACGCATAGGGGCAGCAGCAACAGCAAATCGTAGAAGAAAAAATAAAAAAATCAATTTTTTTTTATTAACTAAAAATAATGACAAGTGTTTTTCTATGATTTTTCATTTTTGATTTTATAAAATAAAATTGAAATAAATTTTTTTAGAATTTCATGATTTTTTTCTTGTGTTTTTGTTTTTTTTTAATTTTTAAAAAAACATCTGAAGAATTCACTTAAAATTTAATTTTTTCCTTCATTACGGAACGTATGAATAATAACAATAAAAAAGAAGAAGCAGCAGCAAGTCAAAAAAAAGAAAAATTTGTGTTTTTTTTTCGTTCGTTTCGTTTTTCGAATCGCGGCGTATATTTTTGCTGGTGCCTGCCTGCCTGTGCTTGCTTGCTTTTGTGTCTTCGCACGGTCGCGGTCCGCTGAGGCAAAAATTTCAACTGTCGAACAAAGTAAACGCTCGTTTTGTTCGTTGCTCGTTAATGTTATCGAGTATTTACTCTCGTATGAAACGGTAAAAACAAGAACAACAAAAGCCGATTTGCTGAAACGAATAGCATGGCTGTGAGTGGCTGTGTGTGTGTGTGCATGCGCGTTTATGTATGTGTTTGTGTAATAAAGAAGAAAAAATAAACGAAATGAAAAAAAAACCTGACTGCCGCCACATGAGAGAGAGAAAGAGCGAATAAATAATGCAAGAGTGTCCAAAAAATATATGCATGAGTTTGCAAGTGAGAGAAAGTGTGCGAGTGCAAACAAAAAAAAAAAAAGCTGTGAGCGGGAGAAATTTCAAAGCCAACTGACCAGTGTGTTTTCTTTTCATGATTTGAAATTTAAAAAAAATAATATTACTTATCATTTAGCACTCTCTCTGTGGCGGTGTCTCGTCGTCGTCGTCCTCGTCTTTTTCTACATCGTTGTTGATTGATGATGGGGAAGAGTTGTGTGTTTAATTTATGTCTGTCTTTACGAAATGTACTGCTATTTTTTCAATTTTTTTTCACATTCATTTTTTTATAATTAGCAACAACACATAATAAAGAAAATAACAAAAAAGTTTAAACAACACAAAGCAAAAAAGAAAACATAAAAAAGAGAGAATCAAAAATAAATTGTAAGACAAAAACTCTTCTTGAAGAAAGAAAGAAAAAAGGCGTTGGATTTCTATATTCAAGAGTGTTCAAGAAACCAAAAAAAGGAAATTGCAGTTCAGCAAACAGAAAAAAACTGGGCGCTGAGGTTTTTGCGAAACAAAAAACAGCAGGCCAGACACACACCGAGAAAGAAAATACCCTAGCCGTATTTTGTTGTCAAAGAAAAAAGGTGACTTAATTTCTTTTTTTTTCGTTTCCTTCCTACTTTTCTTTTTTTCAACTTCTTAGTTTGTTTAATTTGTTATATTTTAATATTTAGGTTATGTGGTGTTTCTCATAATATAGTTATTATCACAACAAGACAGCCAGCCAACCAGTCCCCTCCCTTGGTAGCCATAAATATTTCATTTACTTCCCCTTTCTTACAACATCAGCTGAGAGCAGAATAACACCAAAAAAACCTCTCTTAGTTGTCAAAAAATGTCTGTCTCTCATTTCTTCTTTTTTTCTGGGATTATTAATTTTTGTTTATATTTTATACATAAAAATATCTGCTGCCTCTTGTTCTTTTATTTTTTTATTTTCATATCGGATCTTTTAATTTTCTTTTTGATTTCCTTTTCTTTAAGTGAAAATAACATTAAAGAATTGCACTGGCCTTCTTCCTCTTCTTCTTCTTGTTTTCTTCCATTGTTCTCATTTCTAAATAATTGTTGTGCTGTGTGTGCGCTCATTTCCCTGCCTTGTTTTGTACTGTTGTGCTGTGTTGTGGTTGTTGTCATTTGCTATTGTTGTAACAATGTAGTGGTCGTGTTGTCGGCTCTGTCTCTGTCGGCTGTCGTTGTTGTCATCGGCTGTGTGTAGTTGGTACTCTCTACTACGGCTCTAGTACTCATTTGCCATATAGACGTCATTTGGTCGTCAACTGCCGTTTGCTTGCCTGCCTGCCGCTAGTCATACGGCTGTGTTATAGATGATCAGTGAGGCGTTCGTGCGTGTGTGTGTATTTTTATTTGGTGGGGTAGAAACGATGTGCTGTGAGCGATGTCGTCTTTTTTTCATATTGTTTTTTTTTTTTTATTATTGGATTGGAAAATTGGCGTTGCATTTTTCTCCTCCGTCTGTCTGTCCGTCCATAATATACAGATTTCTAGACTATTTCTTAATTTATTCTATTGCAAAATGCCAATTTATTTCTGGGGGTTAATTTTTTTCTAGATTGTTTTTTTTAAGAGATTTTAGAAAAATCTACTTGATTTCCACACACACACACATCATTTATTTATTTTCTATTTATGATGTAAGAAGAAGATTTGTGTGAATGATGGTGTGGTGATGTAATTTAGAATAACAAAAAAATTCCTTATCGTTTAAATGTGTTACAGAGTGTGGGGTGAAGAGGGGGAGAGAGGAGATTACATGGCATTAATATTATTTTTTTTTCTTTTTGAAAAAATAAGTGAAATTTATTTTGTGCCCCTTTTTTAATTTCCTTATCGATTGAGAGGGGTTTCTCCACCCCCTTGCCTTGTCGACTGTATGCAATTCAAGGATTTTTGTTTGTTTTTGAAGTTTTTTGTCTCTACATGCAACTAATGATGATGATGATGTGATACATCATGAATTATTTTGCATTTTTAATTAAACTCAATTACAAAATTGTTGGGACGCCACTAATTGCCCAGACTGCCTCCCTTCCTGCAATATTTACTATTTCATTTCCCTTTAAGGCAGACAGCAGGCAATCAGTCAGTCAGTAACAATGTCAGCAACCACACACATACACACAAACAACAACAAACAGTAGTTCAAATATCAATGATAATTATTTTTAATCCATAAATTTCTCATGGCTGTTTCTTTTTAGAATTGATAGGGTTGCCAAGTAATTTATAAATTACATTTTTTCTGGGATCTAGAGGACTTGTTATATTTGGTCATATTAATGGGTTGACCTAATAAATTATATTAAACGTTGTTATCAATGGACACACGCCATAATCAAAGGATTACCATGATTGTGCGTTGAAGAGGGATCTATAGATCGTTTTTTGCAATTAATTGGAAATTAAATTGTTTCTATTAAAACTACAAATAAATGCACGTTTAGACCAGGTTCGGCCGGGGTTTTATCTGATGCGGGGTTTTGCTTGATGCCAGTTTCGACCACGCCTTCTAAATCAAGGAATAAAATCCTAAATGTTTTAAAATAATATAAATTGACAATCAGCTGTTATTTGTTTACGTATACATACACGTTTAAGGATGTTAATAATTTCTATGGCAATTTTTTCCCTAATGCTAATAGAAGGAATTCATCTACATTAGGCCAAATACTGTATAAAATCGTTAAAAATTTAAAAAATATATAAATTTACATAACATTTTGAAAATTTAACATATTTTAAAGCGTAAAACGATGTCATTTTAGTAATTATGGCAGAAAGTGGTAATTTTTTGGTATAAAATCAGGATTGTATTTAAAATTATCTCGATATATAGCATAGAATTTCGAGCAATTCGTCGAAATAGTCGCAAGGCGTTAAGTATCGGTTGTTAATTGAGAGATAGTACGACCGGGAACCCCAGATGCAGAGTTCTCACTGACATCAGATTTTTTTCCGATATTCTCTAACTATGTTTTGTCGATTACTTTCCGAATAATCTGCAAATACTCTGAAGGGAAATTTAATTTGTATATTTTGTGTGTGTACAAAATTTATTTATTATTTAATTTATGAATTTGCCTCATCGACCATATCTATTTTTTAATACATTTTTTCCAACTCTATTTTTTTCGATTTAAAATATTTTAAGTTATAAAAATTAATTTTCCTTATCGACAGTATTTATATTTTCATATAAATTTTTTCAACAATCATCCTCTATTTTTTCGATTTAAAATATTCTTTTGTCTTGTTATTAATAATAGTAATTCCTCAATACGAGATCATTTACAACCCTTTCCATATTTTTTCTTTAATTTTTGCTTAAAAAAAAACAAGATTTTTCTTTGCGCTTAATTGACATTTAATTTGGAAGTATTTAAACAACCCCATCCCTGTCATCATATGATAGTGCAAATTTCTAAAGGCAACTGTACTCTCTAATATGTTATGTTATATTAGTTACCATTTCTCCATTTCTGGTCAATTACACCTCATTTTAAGTTATAGATTTATATTTTCAAATAATTTGTTTTTATCAATCTCCATTTTTTGTTCATATTTAAAATATTCGTCTGTCTCATTATTAATTAAATATTAATTTCCAATTACCGGATCATTTATACCCCCTTTTCATATTTATTTTCCTTAATTTTTGTTTAAAAATTTGATTTTTCTTCCCTCGTAATTAAAATATGATGTAAATGACATTTAATTTTCAAGTGTTTAAACAACCCCATCTCTGGCTATCAATTACACCCCTTTTATGTTCTCACATTAATCCTCAATTGATGTCATGTGTCATATGATGATGCATGCCATCATATGGGGTAATGCAAATGTCTTAATGGCAACTCTACTCTCTCTCACATGCAATGCAATATTATTTCTCTTCATTATTCATGATATTTTTGTTCTTATTTATTTCCCTATAAAGCAAAATAAAACGTAAAAATTTGTAAAAGAAAAACAAATGTAAATAAGAACATAAAAAACTCATTTTATCTCTCTGTTTCCATTAATTAACTGCGTTTTTGCACTTAACTCCTTGTCTGTGATGAGGTCAATGAGAGAGAGCGCAGCGCAAAGAGTGGTGTTGTGAGTACATATTGCAAAAACAATAATACATAATACAAAAATAAACATGCTTGCCTGCCTGCCCCCCTGGCGATGGTAGGGTTATAAAGGTTAGACAAATTACAGCGAGACTTTGTCAATTGTGTTGTTGGACTTTGAAGGTAGTGATGTGTATGTGTGTGTGAGGCTCTGCTGTCTGTTGTTGTTTATTACAAGGAAAATGTTTATGACGTCACAATGAAAAAAAATCCAATTCCATTTAAGGATAACCCCCACCAATCAATGTCAATGCAGTTGCATTTTTTTTTTTTTTTGAAATTTTTGTTGAGTCACAATGACTCACAAAAGTAATGAGTTGCAATATATTTTTTTATAAACAAACAAAAATTCCAAGCTTCTTCCTCGGTCAGCCATATCATTCACATTTTCTTCCTATGACGACTAGAAGAAACCAGTTTTATCATGTTTTTTTCTTCTTCGATCCCTTTGTAGCTCTTTTATCATGAAATTCTTTACGAGTCATTCAATTAGTAATACGATGTCTCGCAAAAAAAAATAAACATTAAAAATTAACGAAACTAAATAAACTAAGGCGATTTAAAATATTTCATTGACATTTCTCCGCCTCCTCCTACATATAAATATTTTTTTTGCCTGTTTCTTCAAGTAAAAGTAATGTGACGACAGACAATGAAACCCCAGTCAGCCAGCAGAAGAGTAGAGTTTAAGTAGACATCAACGGACATAAGGAAAGCAAAAAAAAACAAAAACAAAAAGAGGGCAATCGTCAGTCGCAACAACAACAAATCACCAAAACAAAAGAATTTTTTCAATGATGTTCGCCGATGTCTTTCCTCGTTGTCGTAGTTGTTGTGTTTGTATTTTTTTTATTGTATCATCACCAACACCAAGCACATCGCGTCCGTTCGTCGTCGTGTTGTGTGTGCTTGAACAAAGGTTGTTGTTTTTGTTTGCTTCCTCTACTGCTGCTGCTTCTTCTTCATATTGGTCACCCTTGTTGTCGTCTTCTCTATGTAATGAATACTAACAAACAACAACAAAAACAAAACAACGAACAAACGACGAAATACCAAATCAAATGGCGGCGACCACGCCGTTTTTCTGTTCGTTTGCCATCGTTCACAGGCCAGGCTTTTTTGTTCGTTGACAATTCTCTGTGTAGAGAACGGCTGGCATAGCAGCCAAAGACTAAAAATTATAACCGTTCGTTTGCTCAGCGCAACATGGCAAAATCAGAAAAAGCAATGTGTGTATGTGTGTGTGCTACAACGATGGGGATGAACAAAACATGCACACAACCAATCATGCCATGCAAAACAATGCCGCTGTACCATATGAAAACAGTGATGTCAATTTACTCACTTTGTAAAGTAAAATTAGCGTTTTTTTAATTTGAGTGGGGTTAATTAATTTTAAATTTAAAATTAAAATATTTTTTTTACAATGCATTTTTTAAGGACATCTATTAAAGAAGATATTATCATTGATGAAAATTATTGCAAAGGGTGAAATTTTTAAAAATATTTCAATGACAAGTGTAAGATTTAAAATATTTTCCCGATGGTCAATTACAAACGTGGATTTTTTAAATACATTATTAAAATCCTTTTAAAGAGCATTTAGCGTTTTTTTTCATATGAATAGGATTAATTAATTAATTTGTACTAAAATATTTTTTTACAATGTGGTGAATATTTCACGGCTATTGAATTAATTACATTGTATGCGGGGCCTACACATGACAAAACATGAAAGCACCAAATGATGTAAATTTTTTCCGAGGATAAAACTGCCACACTGACTCTGGAAGAAACAATTTTTTAAATGTCAAGCGTAGATTTTTTAATTTTTTTCAACACTCTTTAAAACCCAGTTTTTAAAAATTGAAATAATACATGAAAATCTATAGCTTCTTAAGTTCAAATTAAAAATCCTCTAATTTTTTTTTAAAATAATACAAACGATTTAAAAATCCGAATTTTTCTAAAAAAAAACCAAGTCTCCTCGGCATTAAACGTGGCTTTGAAAAAAAACGTTTCTTAAAAATCAACAAATATCATCCACTCCTTTAAAAAAGGGCTAGCTTTCAAAACCGAAATATTTACGTTTTTCATTTAAAAATGTTGTATTTTTTAATTTTCTGAAATTTGCGTTTTTTCCCATTTGGCGTTTTCAGCACATTATAGCGTAGGCAACACTGTGTGCAAAAAATAAATGTGGCGTTGCTGCTGTGGTGGTCTTCGTTTGTCGTTCGTTCGGTCTCTTATCTAAATTTGCACGAATTCTACATTCCCTCTCTCACTTTGACTCTCAGCCATGAATAACCGTTTTTTTTGCTGATGTCTCCTTTTTCTGTTATTATTATGACTCTGACTCATTGGGGGGACTCTCTCATAATTTTTCTCAGAAAAACAATTCGCGCATAAACATGCATTTGACATCTGCGCGCTCTTATTCGCTCTCGGTTAGATTGTGAGAGTGTATATTTTTATTCGCTCGGATACAAATGCCATTGCTGGGATAGTGTGTGTGGAATTTTCTTCTTGTTGAAATTTTGTATCTTTTAGTTATTCCGTCCGTATATCAACATCATCACCACATCGTTGTCCGTTGTTGTCGTCCGTTTTATTCGTTACGTACGTTTGTTATAGGAATAAATAAAAAATACGACAAAAAAGTTTTTTTCCTCTTCTTTTTTAATTTCGCCGTTGTTGTTATATTCCACTTGCAAAGTCATCTGTTTTTTCCGCTGTGGCCGTGTTTTCTTTCTCCCCTCCCCTACTCTTTTGGTTTTCTTTTTTTTTTGCGCTGTCTCTGTTTTCTTCTGTTCATTTTCAATTAGTGATGTAATTATAGAATTAAAACTTAGAAATTCTTTAGTTTTTTTTTTTTTGCTTTATAAAAATTTGGGAAAATTTTATTTTCGGAATGAGTTTAACGGAAATTGCAACTTAAAAAAAAATATGTGGGATTTTTTTCTTCTGTGGAATCCATAAACATTTTGGAACATTGAATTTTTTCAAATTATTCAAATTATGGGTCGAATTTTTCAACATTTTCTAGATTATTGAAGGAAATGCAACTTAAAAAAATTGTGTGATTTTTTTCTTATGTGGAATCCATTAAAAATTTGGAAAATTGAATTCGCTTAGCCTTAATGAAATTGAAGGACAACATTTTGCAAATCCACAATTAAAAAATTTTTCAAAATTCTTAGATTGTCTCCCCTTCTCCAATTCGTATCTTGAATACTGCAAAAAAATCGCAGTCCTTGAAAAAAGTGTCTGCCCCCCTTTCCCTTTGCAAATTTAATTTTCGGCGGAATATTTCTTTTTAATTACCACCACCTTGTATCTGTTGTAAAAAGTACCTATAAAAATATTTATTTTTTTTTCTTTGCATACTCATCTCCGAACTATGCATGTCTGTACACCCATTTGCAATGGCTGGTCTGGCCTATGCTCTATGCACATGTGACCACATTTTTATTTATCTACTCTCTGCTAATGTCAATAAAAAAAACCATTATATTTTCCCTTGAAATGTCCAAAAACTATTTTTTTTCCTTGATTTTTTGTTGCTATTTTTAATTTACATTAATTATTACAAGGAAAATTTTGTTTTTTTTTATTTCTTTCGTTGCTACCCCCCACCTCGCTGCCTATTTTCAGCCAAAGGCGTTCCATACATTAAATAATTATCATCATCGATTGTCATGTTTTGATTGTGTTTAATTCTTTGTATTTATTTTTTATTTTTCTGTTTTTTCGTCAAGTACACTAATCAATTAAACCAATAATCTATTTGAATATTCATTACATACATACAGACACACACACACCATGCATGCACACAGCGAAAGCGCAGACATTGACAATATACCGCCTTCTCTTCTTCTTCGACGACTTCTCGTGATTGCATATTCTTTTTGTTTGTTTTCGTATAGTACTCGATATGAACTCATCCCCATGCCTAAACAACAACAACAACGCATTTATTATATTACTCCACATGACAGTTTTGGTTATACGAGTCGTTTAATACGACTCTTTGTGCCGCCACACACACGTACAGAGAGAGAGAGAGGGAGTGTATGAACGAGCGAGCCAGACCGAGTGAGCGACCGACCAATTGTGTCTGTTGTTCCATTATCTTTTCTACATTACACAGTTGATCAAGGTATATTAATAAGGTAACCGTATCAAGGCCGCTGATGGTAACATTATATGTCAAATATAATTTTGAATCGCCGTAGGAAAATGCAAATTTCAAACCAAAATTTACTAAAATTGTTCTGAAATTAATTTTGTCCACTGGTCTTAAATTTTCTATGGAGCTTAACCCTGATTGTGCAAAAATCCGCGACAATAACTGATATTTGATTCTGTGGTCTTAAATTTTCTATGGAGCTTAATCCTGATTGTGCAAAAGTCCGCGACAATAACTGATATTTGATTCTCTAGCAGCCACAACAAAATTCTAGTATTTGGAATAAGCAAACATTTTATATATATACCATATCGGAAAATACATCCACATATTAGATATGATTAAGTTTTGATTATTATTCACACAAAATCTAACATATCATGTTTACTGTCCATTATTAAAACATTCATGCTTATTGGTTGATCAGGTCCGCTTCAAATGTAAAATTTTATGGATTTCGGGTCATAATTGTGGCCCTAAGAGCAACGAAACCTTTCATTACGGAAAACTGTGGGTGCTGCCTTTGATCAGAACCGAACCTAAATGAGAAATATCAGGACGATTGGTACATAACTGCGGACAGAAGTATTTGAACTGGTACACATGATTGATTGATTCAGCTGGTAGACATATGACCAATCCGATATACAAAGGGGTGGGTATAGGGCTAACATTTCGTGGCGTTATAAACACATCTTCAGCGTGGACCACATATTGCATTTACAAATACGGATTTTAATTTTTATGATGATTTTCATTCATAAAATTATAATTTACTCAAATGAGAAGAATTTCAAAAAAATAATTAAAAGTAAAATAATATTTTTTGATACACAAAATGCTGTGTTCTGAGGTAGAAAACAATTTGCTTCAAAATTGATATGTCAAAGCGAATTAATTGAAATTCGCTTTGTTTGCCGTTTTGACATATCATATTACCAATTCGCCGATGCGGCTACCTTATATATCTACCTTGCAGTTGATATATACTCTCTCTAGCACTCGGACGACCTTTCGGCTTTGTTGTGTGTAAGCCCGAGAACGAGCAACCGAGCATGCCCACATTACCGTTTCTGGTTTTAGTTTAGTACTCATGTACTCTTCTTCATTACTGCCGTGTAATGGCTTGTGTGTTGCTGTGTTGTTGTTATTGTTGTTGTTGCCATCGTCGTCATTATTATTGTGTGGTGGCTTTGTTGATTATAATCTCCTCACATATCATAACTTGCAAAAATGTTGTCGTCGTCGCCCGTTAAATTCCTATTTTTTTCCTACTCTTCTTTATTTTCTTAATAGGAATTTATCGAAAATTTTATTGGAGTGGATTTTTCTAAAGGGGTTTCCCCATTAAAATAGTGTTTTTTTTAATTATAATTTGTTTTTTATCTGCGGAATAATTTGTGTATGATGATGATGCATTATGTCAATTTTGACATATTTGCAATTGATGCCCAGAGATGGAAAGGTGTAATTAGTTCACAATATATCATGATTGGATAAAAATTGAATTGAATTGTGATTTTTGTGGTTTGAAGGATATCATCATCTTTGTAAAAATATGTCAATGTCATGTGTCAAAAAGTATGGTTTTTTTATCGATACACAGAGATGGGATTGTGTAATTTGTTTTCGTTGTGTAATGATGACTTTATGGAATGACTACAAATGGAAAGAAAATGTGAAGACGATATTCACAGGGCTGGGAAGTAAAAATTAGTTGCCGATAAACCAATTTACGTGACATTAAGAGAAAAAAAAAAATTATTGTGGGAAAAAATACCAAAAAGTCAGAATTTGTACTACACGTCAGAGATGGGATGTCATAATTAGACTTTTCATAATAACTTTTAGCTTGGCATATCTTATATATACAGAGATGGGATTGAAATTTTGTAGGTAGTACACTATATCCAGGGTTGGAAAGTATCAGATAATGTCTACAATTTGCCAGAGATGAGATAGCTTATGTATTTTTCTGAATATGTAATAACTATAGATAAATTGATGGTTTCATTGAATTATACCTTATAATTGGTATTGGCACCAAGTAAAGTGCCAATGTATAATTGACAGGGCTGGGATTTGTTTCCTTTGGTCACAATGGGATGGCTACCACAATATAGCAGAACAATTTCTGCACTTTGTCAGATATGTAATAACTGTAAATAGATAAATTGATGGTTATACATTGAACTATTTTCCGATAAACTATTTTAAGTGACTGTGGGAAGAAAAATAGAGTTAATTATTTGCTCCTCCTTCCTCCTTTTAATTTGCAGGGCTCGGACGTCCCAATTATGTTTCAATGAATTATTCCAAATTTACAGTGGGACCAGCATGAATGATTTTTTTTTTTTTTTTTTTGTGGGGTATCCCAAAATATCAAATATAAAGTCATGTCCTTTAAATGTGGAAAATCGGAATGTTCCTTTTAATGATGGAGCCTGTGCAATAAGGTGCTGTGTCCATCCAAAATCTGAAAAAATGTCGAAAATTGGGAAAGATCTTTAAAAGGGACCTATAGATAAAGTTTGACCGATATGAATTTTGTTCCTGGCAGGAATTTTTCTACTAAATCTGATCGCAAAATATCAAATTATAGCCAATTTGGTTGGAAAACGTTTCCCAAAATCTCTAAAATATCGAAAATCTGAAAAAATCCTAATAATGTCAAAATTTGGGGAAAACTTTTAATAGGGACCTATAGATAAAGTTTGACGGATATGGTTTTTTTTCTGTTGGGGATATTTTCTACTCAATCAGAATGCAAAAATATATTAAATAATCTCTAAAATGTCGAAAATCTGAAGGTACACTTATATAAGGGCTATAACTTATGATTGACCAATATTGAAAAATTCTTTTGTGGTCAGATTTGTAACCCAATGAAAATATCGTTAAAATACCGAAAATTAGCGGTTACCTTTATATAGGGGCTATACCTAAAGTTCGGATGATATTGGCGGATTTTCGCTATTTCCGACACTTGTGGCATATCTTATTTTTCAGGTGCTTTTTTCAAGAAGCTAAATGATCTTTGTTTTTATATTGCTATATTATCGGGCTTTTTGTATTTTTCGTCATTATTTTGGTGATATGTGGACCCCACGGACCTTTATACAAAAATTACTGTTATTTTTGATTATATTTTACAATTTCTTTGGTAGTTGTAATTAAAAATTACGATTTCTGCTTAATGGCCATTATTGTGCCTATAGAACCCTTTCCCTCCTTTAAAATCACAGCTGTCAAAGGGCAGAGTTGGATCTTTTTAATTGCAAATGTTTACCATCAAGGAATAAAGATGTTCATTAATTGTTAACATTTGCAAATATTAATAAATTTTTATCAATAATTAAAAAATCTATAAAAAAACAAGCTATCAATGAAAAAAATACTAAAAATTTAAACAAAAGGGAATCACAAAAAATTCCACTTTACCAAAAACAAAATACAAACTTTTACTTTCTTTTTTGTTTATATTTGTGTTGTATTATTTGTTGTTGTTTTTGTTATCTGCCCCCAATATTTTGTGGCCTTTCTCAACACTAGACGCGGGCGACTCAATTGCTGCCTGTTCTTTTATTTTTTTCTTGTCTACTTTTTTTCACTGATTTTTTTCTTTTGATCTCTCATCTTGGAATGTTTTGTTGATTCTTTATCTGCCTGACTTCTATATTTATCATTTCTCAAGTTTTTTCTTCCTCTTCTTTCATTTCTATTTTCCATAGTTGTCTATTTTCCATAGTTGTTTATTTCATCATATGTATGTGTGTGTATATTTTGAAGGTTCTATGTGTGTGTGTGTAAAGAGTATAACTAAATGAGCAAATAATTAAGTGCAAGAAGAAGGTGAGGAAAAAGCAAAACAAACTTAATATTTCAATTGTTTATTGAATTGTTTTGTTTGTTGATATCGAAAATTACAACAATTTCGGAATTTTTATTTTATTTATTTTTTTTTCTCCGATAGAAAGGTTTGGGCTTTTACTGATTTTTTTAATTTTCTCCCATTTCTCATTGAAAATGTACATTTTATTTTTCTAAAATATTTATTAGGGTGGTTCAATAAATCAAAAAATCTGATAAGATTATTGCGCGTGATTAAAATAGCAGTAGCAATTTCGTGTTATTATAAAAGTACACTTTAAATATAGATATCAGCTGATTGGCCTTATCAGCTGTACTCTCTACAGTAATGTAAACAAACGTTGATCCCAGTGTACCCTTTTCATAGAGAACACAACTAATCAATATTTTTCTCAATAAAATGATGGCTAAAATAATTTCAAACACGTTAAAAATAAGATTACTGCTAGAAAACGAATTGGTGTAAATACCCCAAAATCATGGTTTCACATATAGTCTCCATTTGATTATAAAATTGATTTTTCACATTTAAAGCTTCCTTCGATAATTTATTCCAAATCGACCTGGTGTACCTTAATAAACAAATTACAATATTTTGTATTTTATTTTTTAATTTATAACATTTTTCTTCTCCTAATTGCCTTTATAAATGCAATCCAAAGGTTAACTATCATCATCACTATTCGATGACATCATAAACCTGTTGTGTACGTATGACGTGTATCACAAAACAGCTGTTTTAGTTTCTCTCTCTCTCCCAAAACACAGAAAAAGCATAATGCATTGGTGGTACAAAATCAAATCTAGTGTACCCTACAATGGAGTTTACTGTTTGACACACCACACACATCACACGTGCAAAATTCCTATAAGCTACTAAAAAACCGGAAATTGGTGTAACAACCACAACAACAACAAATAACAAAACAAAAAATCACATTACATGCTGTGCATATTCATGCCATGCATAAACACCACAAACAACAACAACACCACATCATATCAAAAGTCATACTTAAAGCTTACACTAGTTCTCACTCGTATGGTTGCTCGCTCTCTCCCTCTCACACACACCTTTGCTTTTTTTGTTTAGTATTCAATACAGGTATTCTCCTCCTCCCCCTCCCCCTTGGTGTTCTTCCAAGCCATGTGTGTTTGATTGTTGTCATTAATGACCCATAAAAATTCAATGACATAGAACAACAGCACAACAACGCCGTTCAAATGTATTCAGTGGGCAGTGTAGTTGTGCTTGGGGGATAGAGTGGCCGGCCAACTATTATTAAATGAGTTGTAATCGATTTGTTGTGTTTTTTGTTGTTGTTTCCGATAATAATACTCCAAAGATCATGTGTATTTAAATTGGGTGGGGGAAAATTAAATGAAATAAATAAAAATGAATTAAAAAACCGAAATAAACACAAAAATTTTATTAATAATAAATAAAACTCAAATAAAAAAATAAAAATTATATTTAAAAATATATAAAAATATTAAAATATATTTATTATTAAAAATATACATTTAAAAATAAATCCATGTATTTTTAAAATTAAAAAAACGACTGCCTTGTTTTTGTTGTTATTGGTTACCAACTTGCCATGACAAATCAAAACAATAACAATGTCTAAATACTACATTCCATATCAAAATCATTTGTTACCACTTATCATCAATTGTTAATGATTTTTGCCAAACATGTGTTTTCAGTTTGTTGTTTGTCTGTCTGTATTTGTGTGTATGTACCACGATGTTTTTGCCACTATACGAAGTAGTAAACACACGTGTTTCGTATTTTTTGAAACACATCAATACACCAAAAAAAAGCTCACATGCTTTATATGTACGGTTTTAACCCCCCTGCTGGTATTCATAGTAAAAAAATGTCGTCAATTTGAAGGGCATTTTGCCAAGAATTAAATATTTTTTGCGAACTTTTGGAATGGAGGGATTTTTTTTTGTTTTATTTGGATAGCTATATAAGCTTTGTTCCAGCTATATAAGCTTTGTCAAAATTTGCCAGAATTAACCGCAATAAATTACTATGAAATGAAATATTTTTGACCCATCATGTGGTTTAATTAAGCGTGGATTTTTTTACTACAAAAAAAAAAATACTAATTGACATGGTGTTGATTCGAAATAAAAATATCAAATTATATTATTGCATGATTAATCATTAGCAATTGGAGTTATCATAAAAGTATATTTTAATTATAGAAATCAGCTGATTTGCCTTATCATCTGTAATCTCTTCAGAAATGTATACAAACGTTGATCTAGTGTAACCTTTTCAAGTAGAGCACAACTAATTTATAGTTTTTTAATAGAATACGGGGTTTTTTTTCAACCGAATTGCCGGTAATTTGATATATTGGATTCTCATGAGGTCGAAAATAATCCTAAACCTAAGATAACCCCGATTTTCTATATTTTGGGAATTTCATTTAATTTTTTTTTAATCAAATTGACTCTTATTTCACATTTTAGATTCTCATGATGTGGAAAATCGTCCTACCAAAAATGATTAATATCGGTCCAACTTTAGTTATAGTCGGCATATAATAATGATACCCCCGATTTCGCCATATTCGTATACCTCCGATTTTCGATATTTTGAGAATATCAGACTCATTTTTTCAATCGAATTGGCTGGAAGTTGATATTTTGGATTCTCATGATGTGGGAAATCATCCTACCAGCAATTATTAATATCTGTCCAACTTTAGGTACAGTCGCCATATTCATATACCTCCGATTTTCGATATTTTGAAGATTTCCGACACATTTTTTCAATCGAATTGGCTGTTATTGATATTTTGGATTCTCATGATCTTTATGTGTGGTCTTTGTGTGTGGTCCCCATATAAAGATAACTCAGATTTTCGATATTTTGAGGATTTCAGGCATATTTTTTGTTTCTAATTGGCTGCAAATTTATATTTTGAATTCTCATTAGGTGGAAAATCGTCCTAGCAAAAATTATCAATATCGGTCCAACTTTAGGTATAGTCGTCATATAACGGTACCTCTGATTTTCGATATTTTGAGGATTTCAGGCTCATTTTTTCTATTGATTTGCCTCTAATTTGTTATTTTGTATTCTCATGATGTGGAAAATCATCCTACCAAAAATTATTAATATACATAGGTCTATCTTTATGTATGGTCCCAATATAAATACACCTCCGATTTTCGATATTTTTAATATTTCTAGCACCATTTACAACCGTATTTACTTAAATTTAATATTTTGGGCTCCTCATTAGGTGGAAAATCATCATACCAAAAATTATTAATATTGATGTACCTTTACTCACAGGCCCCATATTAACATACCTCCAATTTTCGATATTTTGGAGATTCCAGGCACATTTTTTCAAACGTAATTTGATATTTTGGATTCTCATGAGGTGGAAAATCATCCTACTAAAAATTGTTAATATCGGTGCACATTTAGTTACAGGCCCCATATAAAGATACCCCCTGATGTTCGATATTTCGATGATTTCAGGGACATTTTTAAATGAATTGAATATAATTTAATATTTTAGGTTTTTATTGGTTGAAAAATCAAATTGTCAACTATTTTTAATATCGGTCCATTGTGAATATACCACCGATAACCTCCATGTGAATATACCACCGATTTAGGATATTTTGACAATTTCAGGGAAAATTTTCCGCCCAATTAAATGTATTTTTATGATCCTACGCATAATCCCAATTTAAAGTATTTGTGTCACTATAACTAAATTTTACTTAATTATAAAATTTCCATCCCTGCTGTTATGTCATTTTTAAATGCTTATTTTTTACTTTCTAGAAGTTCGAATTTAAAAATTTGTTTTAAGCGTAACAATATTCCATTACAATTAATTTATTAATATTTTTTTTTATTTTATAACAATTGTCAAGTTCCCTTCCCTGATGAGATTTTATAATTTTTTAGCCCCATTCTTTTCCATAAATAATGATTATTAACATTTAAAATTTCCCATCCCTTTTGATTATTTTTTTTTTCTTTCATTATTTTTATAAAGTTTCAGTATTTTTTTTTTTAATCCTGAGATTCGCATTTAAAATTGTTTCTATTAAAATTTTTTTTTGCTTTTATAAACCTCAAATTGCATCTTCCAATTCTGCCTGAATTGCACAATTTAAATAAAAATATTCTAATGTTGAAAGTTTTTCCCATCCCTGGTGATATTTTATAATTTTTTTAACTCCATTTTATTCCATAAATAATGATTATTAACATTTAAAATTTCCCATCCCCGATGATTATTTTTTCTTCTGTAACCAAATTTTTTATAAAGTTTCATTATTTTTTTATTCCTGAGATTCGTCCTTAACATTTTTTCTATTAGAATTTAATTTTATTTTATAAACCCCAAATTGAAACTTCCCGTCTCTGTTTCACTGTCATATTTAAATATTCTAATTTTTGTTTTTCACACATCCATCACTGACAGATTTAAAAACAAATCCTATTTAATTCCAACTATCCACCTCTGGGGGGCGACAAAAAAAAATCATGTCTTTCTTTAATTTTGATGTTTCATTTTCCTGTTATCACATGTAATTTCTTAAAAAAAGAGGGAAAGAGAGAGAGAGAGAGAGTGAAGAGGTCTTACAAACGGTTGTTTAATTTTGCATACCAACCACATTATATCTGCGCATATCATTCCTTAGAAAAATATAGTAATTGTTACTTTTAATTTATTCCGTTTCCTTCTCAATCCCACAATAAATTAAAAACAAATGTCAACAATTCATGTTTCTTCGTTATGTTTATCAAGAGATCATTTGATAGAAAGACCACCGACCACACCATCATCATCGTGTTTTGATTTGCATCAAACATAACATTAATCATGCTCACGCATAATTATTTTACCTCTCTCTCCCCCACACTCTCACTAGAGGTGGCCTTACGGTACAAAATTAAGCATTAAAATAAAGACAAATTTAATTTTGTTTGCATTGAATTTGTAATAAAAAGGAGATGATAATGTAGAGCAGAGGCTATTTTTATCCCTGGCACTCTTTTGTTTTTGTCTCTCTTCCATACACAAATGCTGCACACACATAAATAACCTACCAGAAAAAGAACATATCTACAACAAATCACAATGATTCATTTAAATAATGTTTTTTCTTTATCAACACTATTTATGCATGTCTCCTATACTCCTCCTTCTCCTCCTCCTAAAATACAAAATAAGAAAACACTACCAACAATAATGCATTTCCGCTCACGTTTCTCGGATAAAAAAGCAAAACAAATGGGTAAGAGCAACGAATGAATGACGAGCGAGAGACGATCGCGACCCCAACTTCGTGTACATCGTCGTCTGTCGTTGTCCATATAAATTGGGTTTCCTTTGTTTTGTTTTCATTTCTTTTTTCCTCTTGAACATATTATTCATTTTGTTAAACTGTTTTTTCTTTCTTTCTTCTTTTTTGTTGCTTTTATTATATTGTTTATATCTATGTAGTATGTTTTTGCGAATAGCGTTTTCTGCTTCTTTATGTTTTGCAGTATATCATGAATAGGTAACACTAGTTGTGAATATCTGCCAATGCATAAGGGTCCACTAGATCGTTTTTTGCACATTGCTCAGCAAGTGAAGGGGTGCAAGGAGAATTAAACGAAATGCAATTTTAAATGGAAATTTGTTAAAAAATGTTTTTTTTTAAGGATGGATTTGTTATTGTTGTTGCAGTCATATGTGTTGTTTACATTGAGTTTTCTTAGTATAACAAGTCTTTTGGGCGAATGTAATATGACTTTCTCATGGGCCTCTCATGAACGGAAAGTATAAAAATTAAATTAAATAAATTTAATATTTTTTATGTTTGCAATGAATTAGGGTGCGCCAGATCGATTTTATTCTTACATGGCAAATGAAAAGGAAGGAGGAATAACATTAAATTAAGCAATTTTTCCTACCAAAAAAATGTTTTGTACAAAAAAGACCAAATTTTTTACCAAAAAAAATATATCTATTAATAATGTCCCAGGAAATTTGAATTTATTAAAAATATACGATTTTTTTTTCTCAGTAAAACCCAACAAATTAAAAAAAAAAAAAAAAACATTTTAAATGTAGTTGATCTATACGTCTTGATCTATACCCGATTAGAAGGAAAGTTAGAAAATGTCGGGATATCACCAATTACGTACAGCCCTCATATAATGATACTCCCGATTTTCGATATTTTTTTTTTTTTTTTGATTCTTATGAGGTGGAAAATCATCAAACCAAAAAATAAAAATATCGGTACATCTTTACGTACAGTCCTCATATAATATTCCATATTTTGATATTCGATATTTTGATAAGAAAATGTGGCGATATTACCAATATATAATTAAATTAAATATTAAAATAAAAAAAACTACGAAAATTTTTCGACCAATAAATTAATTTGTATTAAATATTTCCCTGGAAAATTGATTAAATTGTTAAAAAAAAGTCCAAAATTTTGAGTTTTCAGATCCCTCGTGGATTTTTGTATTGTTGCAAAAAAAAAAAAAAAAATAATAATAAAATACTTTTGACCTAAAATAAATCAATTTTTTTATTTATTTATTTTTTTAATTAATTTTTTTATTTTTCCGACCATTTTTTTACCAAAAATTATTCTAAGGAGAAGGAAAGTAAGAAAATGCGATGGTCAATATATTATTCACAAAATCGACCAAAATAATTTTTTCCGCCCATTTTTTTTTTAATTACTCTGAAGGGATATTTTCATCGTAAGACTTTGAGAATTATTTTTTTAATTAAATTATTTTTAAATTTTGTGTGTTTCAAATTTCTAATGGAACATATATACTTTTTTCGAATCGAAATCGACATACATAAATATTTGTTGGTCTATTTTTTCATACCAAAAAAAATTTAACCGTTTTTTTATCGTAGGGCCTTGGAGTTGTTAGAATTTTTTATTAAAACAATTAAATATTTTAACCATTTTTTTTAAATATTTTTCCGACCAATTTTTTTCACCAAAATTTCTTCTAAACAAAAAAAAAAATGTTTTCTGATCTCGTTTGGACCTTTAAACTTATTTTTAGAACTTCTTTATGAAAAAAAAAATATTTTCAAACTAATTGTTTTTCACATAAATTGTTTAAAAAAACTGACAAAATCCACCAAATTTTTGATTTTAATATTTTAACGACTATTTTTCTTTATAAAAAAAGGATCGCGTTTTTTTAGATTTTTTTTTATAAGAAAATATCTTTTGATCAAAGTTGTTTTAAAAGCCAACGTTTTTTTTTTTTTTTGATCGCGCAGAACCTTGAAAAGTATTATCAATTTTTTTATTAAAAAAAATAAATATATTTTACGCTATCAAATTAAAAGACGATCAAAATGTTAATTCGTTTTAATATTTTTGTCGGCCAATTTTTTATTATTATTATTATTTTTTTGACCACAAATTTATTTAAACATAAAATTTATTTGATCGTAGGGCCTTCATAATTATTTTTAGAATTTTTTAATTAATATTATATTTTACGACACATTGTTTTTTTTTTTTTTTTTTTTTTTTTTAAGTATTTTACGGACCAATTTTTTACCAATAATTATTGTAAGGGGGAAAATATTGTGCCTTGATTTTTTTTTCAATTTTTAAATAAAAAATTATGAATTTATTCCATCAAAAATTTTTAGCTTTAAAAAAAAAAAATGAACAACAATTTTTGTTTTAAACAAAATTGCCAAAAAATATTTCATATACCTCTGTTTTTTTTCTTTCTTTTTATTTAGTAATCTTTAAAAACCACTTGCCCCATTTAAAAATTCATGCGTCTACACCTCCCTTAAAAATGTCATTGCCATTTGTTCTGACATCCCTTCTTCTCCTGTTCTATTCTGGCATCCCTTCTTCTCCTCTTGTATTTTTCTCTCCCTTCTACATTGAGAAAGGTTATTACCCCTGCTGATGATAATTCACAATAGAGCCAATTAATCACACAAAGTAAATAGCATTATGTTTGATTCTTCTTCTTCGTCATCTGTTTCTCCATCTCTCTCTCTCCATCACCCTATTGTTAACTGTCTGGTGTTTACATTTCAAAAAAAAAAAAAAACAACAAAGTTATTCATAGTCAAAACAAAACATGAACTAAGGATTGAATGACAGCTAGGGAGAAAGAGAGTGAGAGTTATTCATAAAAGAGAAATTAAATTAGTAAATGAATGGGGATGGACAGGGTTACCGTTGTGCGACTAAAGTCGCAATTTGCAACCTTTTTGATGCCCTGTAACTGTGTTTGCAACTTTTTAAGCTTTGTGCGACTTTTCTTCTTTGTTATTTTTAAAGTTGAATTTTCCTTTTTATGTGTTAATTCAAACTTATTTGGATTTTTCTACGTCGTTTTTGAGTTACAAGGGTATCTGACATTCTCGGACCAGTTTTATTGATAATTTTTTTTTTTCTGTGCGACCTTTTTTCAAGGGAACTACTTTTTGTGCAACTTTTTTAAAATTGCTAGCGGTAACACTGTGGATGGATGATGAAGCAGACTAGACATTGTTACCCCCCCAACAACAACAACAATAACAACAACATCGACAGCAACAATTTATCACACCAACTGATGGCAACACAATTGAGAATTTCTGTTGTGTTTTGTGCTATGAGTTGTGTGTGTGTTTGTTTGCGTCGGATGCTGCTGCTGACCTTGAATTTGGACAATAACATCAGACAGCAGGCTTCGTGTTGGCTGTCCGGCTGGTTGGCTCACAGAACAGCGAGACAGAACAGACAATGCCAACCAGCAGCCCCAGCATCCATCCATCCACCAACACATTACCTAGGCACGTTTGATGGACACATGTGTGTGGCTGTGTTTGTGCGTAGAGTTGGCAACATTTTTTTTGTGTTACAAAGAAAAAAATTTCCCCGAAATTGAAACTGAAAAGGAATGCAGAAGAACAACAAAGTTAAATAACCTCTTTGGAATATGTGAGTTTTTTCCACAAAGAAAAATAAAAAACAACAATAAAAATAGAAAATTTTTATTTTATCCCTCAAAAAAGGACATTGCCCCACAAACACCTTTATTACACACGAACACACTCCTAAATGTGTCGTTGTTGTGGACTTTTTTTTTGGAATTTCAATTTTTGTTGTTGTTGATTTTCTTTGAACTCGTACACACACATATACGCATTAAAAGGATATTCAACTGTAATTCGAGAGCGGTCATGTCTGAAAGCCAATGTACTATCAACAACAACAGCAACAACCAAAAAAGGGACATTTGTATACAGGACACGTCGTCAGCTTGGCCTATTGACTGACGACGACGACAACAGCAGCTGTTGTGCGTATTAGTTTTCACAATTCCTTTACATACATACATGTATTGGAAATGTGGATGTATGAATGTGTAAGGTGTAGATCATTGGGCAAAAAGGATGCTTGAGAAACAGCTGTTTTTTTTAACACGGTTATCCCCCTTCAAAAAAAAAAATGAAGAAACCTGTACGGTGGCCATGTGGTATGTTTCATTGATCTTTATTGCCATACATAATAAGGGATGATAGCAGTTTTCGTGCAAGAGAAATAAGAGCGAGAGAGAGAGACTTGATGAGATCGTGATTAAGGCGGCGGTGACGTGCTGCTTCTTTATGTTTTAGCAATCAGGGAAGACTAGTTGTGATTTCAGCTAATGCAAAAGGGTACACTAGATCGTGTTTTGCATATTCCTAAATAAATGATGGAAGAGTGTAAGCGAAATTAAACAAATGATGCAATGCAATTTTAAATGCAAATTTATCAAAATTTTTTTGTTTATGATTTTTTGTTGTTGGACAGTCATATATTGTTTACATTGAATCAAGATCTATTAATAAGGTAGTTGTGATTTCAGCCAATCCATTAGGGTACACTACATCGTTTCTTGCACATTGCTCCACACATGAAGGAGGAGTGTAAGGGAAATAAAACAGATGATGCAATGCAAAAATTCAGTTGTTTTTGATCAAGTCTTATGTCAAAAATTTTAACTTCGTTTACGTTTTCATAATAGAAGTCTAGATTCACAATAATGGATTTTGACAGCAAACATGGGAGGAAGCTGATATCCAGCTAGTCTCCCTGGATGACCGTATTAATAGGCGTTGTTTTGGTATAAAAAAAATCTTTGGACGAATGAAAGATGACTTTTTCATGAGACTTATGTGAAAGGCATTCTCTTCTTCTCCCTTTTGTTCATTTTCTTTCGTTTATATGCATCAATATTTTCCAAAAAAAGTGTCAAATTTAATAATTTTATGTTTGCAGTATATTATTGTTAGCTGTGGTTTATTGCAATGTTGTTAGGTCGATTTTGTATTCACACGATAAATGAAAAGAAAGCGGGAAATGATAAAACACATAAATCAAGAAAAATTTTCCGACAAAAAAAAATGTTTTGGAAAAAAACCGACTAAAAAATTATATTGTATACAGATTTTCCAGAAAAATTGTTTTTAATTGCAACTTTGTACGACAAACATTTGCCGAAATAAAAAAAAAATAAAAAACCGACCAAATTAAAAAATAATAATTTTAAATGTGGTAATTGATCTACACCTTGCAATAAATACTAGGAATACAAGTTGTTATTTATTTCAAATGATTAGGGTACACCAGATCGATTTTGTACTTACCCGGCAAATGAAAGGGATGTAAAAAAATGGGATAACACCAATTTAAAACAAGCAAATTTTTTCGTCTAAAAAATAATTTAGAAAAAGCACCACACTTTTTGAAGAAAAAAAAATAATTCGTATTAAAAATATCCCAGGAAATTTGATTTTAATCCGAATTTTATACGAAAAAATATTCAATTTTTTTAAAATGAAACCGACCAAAATTACAAATAACAATTTTTAATGATATAGTTAATTGATTCTTCGGACCAAAATTAATTTTACGCAGCAGATACCGGCCAATTTTTTTTCGACAAAAAAAATATTTTGTGCTAAATTGAATTTCTTCAGAATTCTGATTGAAATTTATACGACAAAAACTATATTTTTATAAAACCGACCAGAATTTGGGGCAGCTGAGACCGACCGCAAAATTTTCCTACCAAAAAAAAAAAAACATTTTATTCAGAATTTTGTACGAAAAGAATTGGACGATTTTCAATAAAAGCGACCAAATTTTAAATGGCTGTTGATTTATACATAATCTTGCAATTGCATTTATTTTAAATAAAAATTAAAAACGACTAAACTATTTTGACCAAAAATTATTTGGCTACTACTTTTTGTATAAAAAAAGGACCAAATGTAGGATTTATAAATTTTGGTCTCAATGGTTAAACGATTTAAACATATCTGATTATTTAATAACATTATATTAACACAATTAACATTAAAAACGATAAAATTTTTATCGACCAAAATTTATTATAACCTATTTTTTATATATTAACCAATTTTTTTATATATTGTTGACATTAAAAAAATCTTAATATTGTAAGAGATTTATTTAGAAGTACATATTGTTTGTCAATAAAATGCCAAATAATACAAAATATTGTATGTCTCCGTCTATAACCTTCAAAAAATGCGATGAAATATTGCTGTGCTATGTTAGGTCCGAGCAAAAAAAAATGGGCAAACATTTTTTTCAGAAACATGTTAATTCTTAAAAAGGAACAATTTTTTCTCTATGAAAAGTGATTTGTTGGAAAAAAAAAGTTTATTTGATTTTATATTACTCCATCTATATCGATTATTTTCGACCATAACATCATGTTTCAAAATAATATTTTCAACCAAAAATTTTTTTAAAGAAATTAAAATATATTTTTTTACCATCTCCTAAATACCCCAATATTTCAGATAATTTTAAAATTGAGAGTTCCAGTGTTTTTATTTTCCCCTTTTTAGCAACTAGTCTTAATAACTGAATTTATTTGTCCTATTAACTGGTCACAGCCTGGAGTTTTTCTCAATACAAAAAACTTCGCCAAAATGTTAAGCCATTTATCATTTACTCTATAATAAAAAATGAATAGTCAGTCAATCCCAATGAGTTTAATAACCCTAAAACAAACACCTAATTCCCTATACACACACACACTCATGTCTGTTATGAATGTATGTGAGCGTCTGTATTTATTCTTTGGAGTTCCTTTTGTTTCAATTTCTTAACAATGAAATTATTTCATAGCCAAAACAACAATTGACAACAAGACTAACAACACAAAAACAAGAACAACAACGCGATTTTTTTTTTCTAAAGGGGACATAATTGATCAAGTCGTGTTTTTGATCCAAATTCCTTCACTCTCTCTCACACGCACCAATATGTCCGTTAAGACTGAGAGAGTGAAGCAGAGACACTCCATCATTAGAATAACCGAGTTTCAAATAACAGCGGCGGAAGTAACGGCGGCGGCAGAGGCAGCATTTTACTAAGGTGTCAACAATGGACAGCGGCAGCCGCTATGAGAAGACAGCACATTAATAACTGGAATAGTGTAACATAAATGGCGGACAAAAAGGAAAGACAAAATAAAAACAATAAGAAGACAAACATAAAGAAAAGCAAAAAGATACCACCAGGTGTTGAAGATTTCTTTTTATGTTTTTTATACAATTTTTGCATATAGTAACAGTTGTTGTGTTATTGTGAAACTCTTGCTCTCTTTTGTTGAGAGATCATGACTACTCACATTTTTTCCTTTATTTACAACGGTGGTAACAGTTTTACTTGAACGATAACATTTGTATTACAAAAGAAGAAGAAGCGGAGTTCTTGATTTAATCTGTTCGCTCTTGCTCTCTCTCTCTCCATCTCTATCGCACCTGTAAATCTCTCTGTTGCAATGATATATTGTTAATTCATGCTTTTTCTTGGTTTTTTGTTTCTCTGTGGGTGACACATGATCTTGAACGTCGTACACACACACGAACAATAACATAAAACACCACCTACTATCCCGTGTATTGATTCATTGTAAATAATGTTTTCATTGTTTTGTTTTTTTTTTCTTTGCAGAATTTTACGCCAGTTTTTTTGGGAAAATTTTTACTTTATTTAAACAAAAAGGAATTAAAAGAGGTGAGTTTGGTTTTTATTGTTTTCTTTATCACGTATTGTTTATAACGGTTATATTAATGGCCATCTTTTTGCGTATACAATCCAGTGAATATCTGTCATTTGTCATTTGCTACTGCACAGTGGTTCAAGATCAACGTAAAGAAAAAAAAAAGAATAAATGATAAAAAAAAAACATTAATAAAAATTATAGATCAAAAAATAATTAATATAAATAATAATAAAAATAATTAATCATGTCAAAAAAAATTACCATTTTTTTTTTTTTTGGATTTATAAAAAAAATAATTTGCTTCTGATTTTATTTTCAAGAAACATTTCTTAAGGTTAAAATTTATGTGCGAATTTTTAATTTTTTTATCCAAAAAAAGCTCAATTCTTTTTACATCGGATTTTCAAAAATTAAATATCCGATGAAAAAATTGATCAAATAAGTTAAATTAAAAACAAATTTTGACTTAACTCTAGTTTAGTAAAAACGATCAGATTTTTCTGAAAATTTTTCCAGAGGTAGGTATTTTTACCCTAATTATGGGGATATCTTTTTTTCTTGGGGGACTTACCCGGTTACCCGGTTATTTGACCCGGAAGTTCGGGTACGGGTACCCGGTTATATCCGGTTATACGGATCCGGTTAATATTATATGGGTATCATTTTAAAGGTTATAAAAATACCTTTCCATTGAGTGGTAATATGATGGGGTTATCTCAAACCATTTTGGATTTAGTCAAAAAACTGGGTTTTGGTCCCCGATTTTTTTGAAAAACTCCCTAAAAGTCGAACTTGGGCCCATTATAGTACCTCTCTAACCCAAACTCAAATGATAGACTACAATTTGCCCTTTCCAAAATGGTGCGATATGTGGCTGTATCTGTTGTGGATCAAAAGATATGGACCTTAGAACCCTACAAAAACAAGAAAATTCTGTCGCGTAGCCGGTGTTGGTATCTGTCCATAGGAGAAAGTCTTAAATCCCCGGCCGAAGGACGGCTACACAAAAAATATTCTATTTAGAAGGATTTTCTGCCGCGTTAGCCGGTGTTGGCATCTGTCCATAGGAGAAAGTCTTAAATCCCCGGCCGAAGGCCGGTCACCCAAAAAAATATTCCACTTAACAAGAGATTCTGTCGCGTAGCCGGTGTTGGTAGCTGTCCATAGGAGAAAGTCTTAAATCCCCGGCCGAAGGCCGGCTACACAAAAAAATATTCTATTTAGAAGGATTTTCTGCCGCGTTAGCCGGTGTTGGCATCTGTCCATAGGAGAAAGTCTTAAATCCCCGGCCGAAGGCCGGTCACCCAAAAAAGTATTCCATTTAACAAGAGATTCTGTCGCGTAGCCGGTGTTGGTATCTGTCCATAGGAGAAAGTCTTAAATACCCGGCCAAAGGCCGGCTACACAAAAAAATATTTTATTTCCAAAATGGTTTGAGATAACCCCATCATATTACCACTCAATGGAAAGGTATTTTTATAACCTTTAAAATGATACCCATATTATATTAACCGGATCCGTAGAACCGGATATAACCGGGTACCCGTACCCGAACTTCCGGGTCAAATAACCGGGTAACCGGGTACGTCCCCCAAGAAAAAAAGATATCCCCATAATTAGGGTAAAAATACCTACCTCTGGAAAAAATTTCAGAAAATTTTGATCGTTTTTACTAAACTAGAGTTGTTCCCACTTTTGGCCCATAATTTTTTGGATAAAAAATGATTTACATATGATTTTAGCTGCATATTTTGTGATCTAGGGAATATTTTAGATTACTTCATTAAGTGAATATTCAAAATATATCAATTTTTTTGACCAAAATTCTTAATTTAGGAAATGAATTTTTTTCTGACATTTTTGGCCGATTTTTTATCCCAAAAACCGATAAAAAAATTGTTACATTTAATTTTAGATACATTCAAAAATTTTGACAATTTTTTTTTTAAATAAAATTTTTTATCCCAAGAAAAGGACTAAAACTTTTTTTCATCTGACTTTCAAAAATTAAATTTCTGATTTTAACTGCATTTTATATGACCGTGGGAATATTTTAAGTACTTTCATTAATTAAATAATCAGTGAAAAAATTTACCAATTTTTTCGACAAAAATTTGTATTTTTTTTCGATTTTTTTAGAAATGATAAATTTTTTCTGATTTTATTTAATAGAAACATTTTTGTTTTTTATGGATTTTTTAATCTCAAAAAGATATCAAAAATTGTTACATTTAATTTTAGATATTTAGATAATATTTGACAAACTTTTTTTTATTCAAAAAAAAAAAAAAAAAATGGATCAAAACTTTTTTTCATCTGATTTTCAAAAATTAATGTTCTGATTTTAACTGCATTTTATGTGAGCTTCAAAAATTCGACAATAATTCCCAATTTTTTTTATTATTATTTAATTTTTTCAGATTTTATTTTATGAACCTTTTCCTTGTGTTTGGTTAAATTTTGAACCATTCATCCCAAAAAAGTGACCCAAATTCTTACCACTTATTTTAATTACATTCATAGATTGTATACTTATGCAGTGAAAAAATCTACTATTTTTTTTATCAAAATCGACATTTTGTTATGTTTTAAATCGACTTTTTTATTATAGTTATTTTTTGTAAAATTTTGAAAATAATTTATCCCAAAAAATCGCTTATATTTTGTTCCAGCCAAATTATTTTTGTAAATAATCAACCAATTTTTTTCTACCAAAATTCTGCAATTTTTTTTAAATTTTTGACCAATTATTTTGTTTGACCAAAAATTATTAAATTTTTCTGACAGCTGCATTTGTATTGCATCTTGTTATTTTATTCCACTTATCTGGCCATTTATTTTAATTTCCCACTTGAGCTACTCTTTTCCACCCACTCTTCTTCCAATTTAACAAAATTGTGTCACAATTTTCGTTCATTATCTCGTCTCATTCTCGTTTTAATAACGCCATAAAAACACACTTAATTTTTCACACTCATCTTGATTTTGATCTTCTCCTCATTCAGTTAAAATTTTATGTCAAAATTGTGTAAAGAACAGCTGCTGCAATGTTGTCTGTCAAATGCTCTTGACAATATTCTCTGAGTGATCACTTCAAAGCATAGCACTTTATCAACTTTATCACTTTATTTTACAGCTGTTAATTATATCATTATTTATGTATGTATGTGTGTCTCGCGAACATCTGGAGCAATTCCCCATTTTCAAGCCATGTTCCAAAAATCTTATGTTTTTCCCCAAAAATATACCCACAATTGTCGCCAGCACATGTCAAATTGTTAGCAAAACATGTGAGACGCCAGTCCAGTCATGCTTTTTTGTATTGCTTTGTTGTGCTACAACAAAATAATATTTATTTTCGAACTACAATTCTAATTACACCTGACTTTATTTGGTGCGCGTTGTTTGTACGTGCCTTTGTTTTGTTGTTGTCCCCTCATTTTTTTGTGTTCAATCAATTTCGGTTTTTTTCTATGTCAATACCTTACAACAGTTATAAAATAAACATTACACACCGTTGTTGTCTCCCTCTGTAGTTGAGTGAGAGTATATAACTCTTCACATGCCGACATTGTATTGCGGTGAGAGGAGGAGATGAACGACAATCACAATCATCAATCGATTGATGAAGACAATGTCAACAACATGTGATTTTGTTTGGTTTTGTTTTATTTTGTCTTGCTTGCTGTCTCCCACACTCTTTCTCTCTCAGCAGGTTAATGAAAACGTAATGTTGACGACGTATGTGTGTACGTAACGCGCTACTGTGCTGGGCTCTGTTGTTGTCGTCGTCTGCTGTAGTCATAAGCCAGGCAGTAAGACGCTGTGTGTGAAATGTTATGAGAATGATGTGCAAAAAAAAAACGAAGTTACACCTGTTTATACAGACGGAGACACAGACAGTCCCATACATACACATGTGGTACACAGTTATGTTTAGTTTTGTTTTCTTTCTCAGACATACTTTGATATCTATGTAACCAAGATTTTTGTTGTTGCTGTTGTTGTTATGTGTTTTTTTTTTGGAGAACATTTTTGGCTGACGTTTGCAAACTCACGTTTTCATTGAGTGGGGGGTTTTTTTCTGATTGGATATTAGAGATGGGAATTTACAATGTTTTGGAAATACCACAACAATTTGAAATTGAGAAGAACTTGAATGAGTCTGAATAATGGGTCTCTCCGGGTTTGATAAAAAAAAAATTTAATGAGGAAAAAACGACCACATTTTTACAGTAAAAAATTGAACACAACAAAATTTTATTTAAAGAAAATGCTAAAGAAATTTTCGATCAAATTGACAAAAATATCGACGAAATTTTTGTCAAATAGTTGCATTTAAAGAGAAAATTAATAGTTTCGAACATTTTTTTGATTTTTTTAAACTTAAAAAAGCGACCAATTTTTTCGAAAAAAAAACAATTAAAATTTGTCTACAAAAATTTAATTTTTCGCCCCAAAAATAATCTATTTCTAGTAAGTAAAAAAATGCACATTTCTAAAATTTCTTATAAAATAAATTGACAATTTTTCAACAAAAGTTTTACTGAAAAATGAAGACTTTTTTCAATAACTATTTTTTTATATTTACATTATTTATTTACCAAAATTTCTTGAAAAAATCCCTCAATCGACCATTTTTTCACAAAAAAATATTTTTTCCATTACCTGAAAAATTGGTATTTATTTTTTAAAAAAATCAAATTTTTTTACCCAAAAATTTATTTAATATCTTACCAATAACTGAATGAATGGGCATTTATTTTCAAAAAAATCAACTATTTTTGGACCAAATTTTTAATATCCTTCCGTCTAATATTTCTTGTTAAAATAAATCGATAATTTTTCGACCAACATTTTTTGAAAAAATAAATCGACCATTTTTCGACCAACATTTATTTGGACCAATTACTGAAAAAATTATCTATTTTGTTTTTGAATAATTTAAATTGTTCTTCCAAACAATTTTTTTCGATTTTATTTTACCCTAAAAAACAATTATTTTTCCTCATTTTTAATTTCATTTATGACGAAATATTTATTTCATTAAAAATATTATACATTCATATATCCATTTTTCCAGAATAAAAATTTCAAAACACGAACAAAAAAATCTATTAAAGGTCATTTACTAAAAAGCAAACAACAAAACAAAAACCAAACAATCAAAAATTCTCTTGGGGATGAGATTTTTTTCTGCCATTGTGTTCTCCTCCTCATACGAAAACAATAGTTTTTTTGGGGTTTGTATGGGTGTGTGTGTGTGGTATTTAAAATAGTTCTATAGAACTAGAGGGTGGGGTATGCCCTCTCTTTTTGTTGTTCTTGTTTGGTTATGTTTTGCTGTCTAACAAAATATGTCACTATAAATTCTTATTTAATTCATCACAAATGTCACCACAGAGACTAAAAACAAAACAATAAACAGCAAAGAACTAGTTTCAACGGAGACTTAACAGTTGTGCTAAACTATTTAGCAAACGAAACCAATCAATTTTAAATTTCCTACAAGAAAAGTGGAAGTTAAATTTGAGATAGTGAGAGAAAGAGAACAAAAAACTATTATTTGCTGACAACATTTTAATTAGTTTGGCAATATATGAACTCCTCAACTATTGTGCCACATGTAAACGCAGTATAATATCAACTATTAATGTTTTTATTTACCACAAATGAGACGGAGAAGAGAAAAATTAGATAACAGTCAGGGCTGCCATATTTGCCGATTTATCGGCATTTTGACGATTTTTCACTCTAAAAATGGAAAATGCCGATTTTCCGATTTTTGCCTCAGAATTGCCGATATTTCAACAATCGACACAAATTGTCTAACTTTTTTAATTTAATACGGCGTTACCATACAAACAAATAAAATTGGCAGCTTTAAATCATTATAACTATCGGTGACTCGCCGCAGCCTTTTTCAATGGCTTAGAAAAGGTATTTACTTAAATATGGTCTGTTCCCGTACTGCAAGAATCTACTATTTTTTACTCCGAGTAGATTCTTGCAGTACGGGAACAGACCAATAGTGTCTAAGATACATGTGTTGATTTTTCATAGAAAACAACACAGACGAGGAAAATAGTTGTGCATCAAGTGTCCAGCAGGAACAACACACAAGAAGTAAGCAGAAATCACATGATACGGAGTGTTGGGCAGAAATGAGGAACAATTTTTTCTTTTGTAAATTGTGCAACGTGCAGTTGAAAGCTAGTTCGGGAAAATGCGATTTACTGGCCCATTCAAAAACAAAAAAACGTTTAACCAAAAAAATATGAATTTATTTATAAATTATATGCTGCCGATTTTTTGCCGATTTTTAAAAATACAAATGCCGATTATGCCGATTTTTTTCTGAAAAATTGACGATTTTTCATGAAATTTAACTGGCAGCACTGATAACAGTACCTGTTATTGACAGTCTGTCTCTCTCAAATGTCTGATCAGAAATTCTTCTTTTCTCGAACTGTCATCAATTCCAATGAACGCAAGACCGTTTTTTGATTAGGGTACACTAGTTTGTTTTTGCACCCAATGTTTGCTTTGCTGTGCTAACGGTTTCTAATATGCATAAGGGGAAGTGGAAGAGAGAGAGAGAGATATGACAAAAATGTATCAATTCAAGATCTATTAATAAGGTCACCAAGATAGCAATCGAAATCGGAAAACAGCTGTTTTTTCTCAAGTCTAATGTCAAAAATTTCGACTTTGTTTACGTTTTCATAATGGGAGTCAATTCACAATAATGCATTTTGACAGCAAACTTGAGAGGTATCGATAATCAGCTGGTCTCCCTTGATGACCTTATTTATAGGCCATGTATCAATTCTAATTAATAGGTCACGTTAGATCGTTTTTGTTCTAATGATTAGGGTTCACTAGTGTGTTTTTGTTTAATATGAAAAATAACTATATAATATGACAAATAACTGTATTTTTGCGTAAACAGAATGAGAGAGAGATATGGCAAAAATGTCAACGTATGTTTACACGGTTCTCTCACACAATCTAAATTAATTTTTTTATGAATTCACAGAGAGTTATATACAGAATTCAATGAATCAATGATTTTAAAGAGCGTTTAGACTATGCCCCATAAATCGACCCGATTTATAAATCAATAAATTATAGTACGTTTACATTGTACCGGATTTATTAAATCTAATAGACTTAATTGTTGATTCCATTATATATATGTCAAATAAATTCTCATAGAGGAGGTTTTAAATTCTAGCTGTTTAGATAAGTATTAAAATAGTAAAATGGTGTGTGTCAGTCAGCTGATATTTTTTAATGGTGGTTTTTAACTGCTATATAAATAGCCACAACTGTTTCTCTTATTTTTTTTTTCGTTTTCTATTTTGAACAACTCATGGGTGATTTCTTGTGAAAAAAAATGGGAAATAAAAGCAAAAACACAAAATAACCTCCAGCTGATATGAATAACCACACAGAAAACTAGGTATTTCTTTAGAAATTGATTTTAAACTTTTTTCTTTTCTTCTTTTTTTTTTTTTGTTAAACATAAAAAATCTCTTTGGCACACATACTACGCATACGTACTTCCGGCGGATGGGGGAAATATGAAACAGCAACATTATTCATACTTGTTTTGTGTGTGCTCAGTCGTTCAGTTCAGCAGATTGACTATTTTTTTCTTTTGTTATCGTTCGGATATACTCGAATTATTTGCATAAATTTGTATATAAATATATTTTTTTTTTGTAAAAAACAACATAAACAAGGGAAACAATGAATACAAGATATTCAAAAGGAATCTCTAAAATTTATTGGGTGTTTCTTTTGTTGAAGATTTTTCACACATGAAATATAATATACGAGAAAGAAGGGAGGGAACACAGGGACACTTTGTGTGCATGGAAGGACCGGTCAGAAGGAAACCACACGTGTGCAAATTCCTCCTTTTTTCAATGTTGGCTGGACAACAATGTACAATAGTACCACTATCTTTCTATTTTAGCTACAAAAGAGCAATGTTTCAAAATCTACCCTGACGGTACAATATTTGTCCAAAAAGTAAGGGAGAACAATTACTTCGCTCATATAGTTCATCCTCATTGGATCTAATCATAATGTGAATTTAATTCACAATAATTTTGTATTTTGACAGATAACCTTGAGAAACAGCTAATTTGCAGCAGATCATTCCGGGTGACCTTATTAATAGGGTTAGAGTTGTAAAAATGACGTCAGTAATGTGTTTATGTAGGATTTTTTATTTTTTTGGTTTTGATTGTGAAATGTTTATATTTGTTTATTCAAATGTGATATTTGATTATTTACTTTGCAATTGTGAAGACAAATTATAATTTAATGGCCAATTTATATATTATTGCAAAGAATCCACCCTACATCATTAGCTACTCTAAAACAAATTCTTATAAATACATATTTTTGATATTTTAAACATGTTTAAATCTGCATTAAATCATGACTACTCAAATATACAGTGATATCTTGTCTTTGTTTACATTTCTGAAATTCGTTATTGTGGGGATCTCCTCTCTCTTCTTCTTTCTCATATGTGATTATCATGAATTTACCATATGTCACTCACTCACTACTCTCATTGCAAATTGATGTAAGGTGTATGTTCAGTGTGTGTAATAGGAATGTACTAAAGACTCATTGCATATTAATGTGGGACGTATGTTCAGTGAATGTAATAGGAAAATGCACAAAATAACGATAAAGGAAATTATTTTAGAATTTCAAAACAAACTAGAAACAATTAATAGTAATTTTTAATTATAATAATTAGAGAGGTATTTGCTAGGAGAGGAATGGGCGTGTATAGAGGAAGATTACCCACCAAACACAAAAAATGCAAATTGATGTAAGGTGTACGTTCAGTGTGTGCAATGGGAATGTACTAAAGGCTCATTGCATCTTAATGTAGGACGTATGTTCAGTGAATGCAATATGAAAATGCACTAACAAAACGACAAAGGGATTGTTTTTTAGAATTTCAAAGCAAACCAAACAATACAAAAAATAGAGATTTATCTATTTGGTCCAGGATTCTTCAGACCATGGCTTAAATAAGATTTATTATTCCCTTCTTGTTTATGCTTTTCCTTAATCTGAATTCAATTCACTATAATATATTTTGACATCAAATTTGAGAATCAGCTGATCTTTTTTGGTTGGCTTGACCTTATTTATAGATTTCAAAGTTATGACTTTCGCATGCTGGGTGACCTTATTAATAGATATTGACCATATTGGATTATATAGATTTATTATACGGTTTGCAATAATCTGAATCCAATTCACAATAACGTATTTTGATAACAAATTTGGGAATCAGCTGATCTTTTTTGGATGGCTGACCTTATTTATAGATTTCAAAGTTATGACTTTCGATTGCTGGGTGACCTTATTAATAGATCTTGACCATATTTATAAATCTTGAGTACTATATGGCAGGTTTGGAAACACTATTTTAAAAAATATATCACTGTTTGGTCTTGGTCCTTTTCAAACAATTGACTATTTAATTTTTATTATCTCTGTCTCGTTTTTTTAATAAGTGTTTGTCTAATTAATTATTTATGTCTGCTTCTTTTTGTTATAAAATATATTAAAAATTATTTGGCAACCCTATTTATAGATCTGGAGTACTATATTGCAGGTTTGGGAACACAACTTTTATAAAAACAAAATATTTCACTATTTGGCCTTGGTCCTTATCAGACTATGGAGTGTTTATTTTTATCGTCTCTACCTCGTTTTTTTAATTGTTATTTGTTTGATTAATTATTTATGCGTACCTCTTTTCGTTATTAAATAAAAAATATCATTTGGCAAACCTACCTCCCAACAATTCAGCCACATTTGTAGGCGGCATGTGATTGGAGGTGTCATTTCATCAATAAAAAAAGATAATCACATAAACCAACCGCAAAAGACTACCTCTCCATCTCTCTATACATTCCAAGAGATATTTCACACTATTTTTTTGTTTTATTTATTTTTATTCTTCTTCTTCTTTGTTGACATCGTCAATGGGCTATCTTTATTTTTTTGCCATGCCTATGACAAAGCCGTCGGCTGCTTGTGACCGATTGGCAAGTTTATTGCTTTGATGACAGGTTTTTTTAGTCTACACGATTATTTTAGTCAGGCAGCAGAGTTAGTCAGTATGTCTGTCTATTTGTCTTCAGCCAATCAAAATGTTAATGAACTTGAAAAAATTGTTTTATTGGATATTTTGGCTTTTGTTTTGTTTTTTTTTTTTTTAAATTTAAAATTGTTAATAAAGAATTCCAAGCCCATTCCCCATTTGAGGTGAATAATACAACACACAAACAACAATAAATGTAAACACGTCATGATTGGATTTGCTCTATGTTTCAAACGGGCCATCTTATAATAAGCACCATCTCAAAGAGAGAGAGAGAGAGGCAGATAGGGAGAGAGCCACCATAATGCTTAAGGTAATCATTAAATGCAAATAATTTTAAAGTACAGTAAAAAAGACTTTCATTTTGAATTAAGCAAGAAGAATAAGACAAAATTACATTTAGCACACCCCTTTCTTCCCTTTTCACATATTTTCTTTATTAAAAACAATAACCAATTAGAGCAGCGTCAGGCAGGGGTTTGCTTGATACGGAATTAGTGTCAAAGTCACACATATGTTTGTGCATGCTTACCATTCATGCATGCAAAGTCAGCCGTGCAAAAGAAATGCAGTAAAAACTCTTTCCCAAGAGAGAGACTGACAGGGAGAGTGTCATCATTGCCGTTGATCATGCTTAAAATGCAGTCATCATAACAAAAAAGATTTTTTAATTAAAATTATACGTATTTTCTTCTGTTTAAACATGCCATAAAAAGAATAAAACAAAGTAACATTAAAACATCCTCCCCTAATTCGTGCCCTTTATTAATTAAAAAACTATTAGAAAATAATCAAAAGAAATAGATAAAAAAATTTTCTTAGCTGCTGAGCCGCCCCGTCATTAGTGTCAGAGATACATACACACATACATACAAACTCATGCATGCAAAGTCATATGGTGGCCAGACGCCCCCATGCCCAAGAAATATAATGTTAAGTTATTGGCATATTTCAAAAGAACAACAACAAAAGTGTTTTCTTCCTTCTTCTTCTTCTTGCGCTAACAGTATGATCCATCCAGTCATTCACATACACACATGCATGCAAAGTCATGTGGTGGTCGGCCGCCCACACCCCTCCATGCATACGACGACATAAACCGATGTTATGTTATTTACAAATAAAACAACACCAATAAATGCGTTAAAATACAACAACAATAGTGTTTTTTTCTTCTTCTTGTGCTAGCAATATCATCCATCCACCCAATCCATTGTTTGTTTGCAGCTTTTGATACCAAAAGGCAAAAAACAAAAATTACAACAAAAGCACAAAAGAACGACAACAACTGAGTGGCAATGTCGTCACATGCTATTGAATTTAATAAAGTCATTTAGATATGTATGTATGTGCGTTTTCAAGTATCAATAACCAAACTACAACAACAAACAAAACAGAGACAAGTCTTTTCCAAAAAAATGCGCTTTGTCAACGAAATTACTCTTTTTTGTAAAAGAACTCCTGTATGTATATAAAAACGTACATGCATAAATAAATAATGTTGTTGTTTTTATATTTTTTCTTGTGGCATTTTTGAAGTAGGTTGAAAGGAGTGAAGTGGGGGCGGTGTGCGGGAGGAGTCGACCACCACCAAAGACAAAAACAAATTCCCCGTATTTGCTTACATTAATGCTGGGCAAGCATGGGAACTGGTGCCCTTGTTTACGTGGATCAACAAGCTCGTTCTCTGCGTTCTCTTTTAGCAAGTCATTTCATATGGCCCTTTCACATTTATTCTCCGAGTATTTTCTCTCTGCACACCCCTAGTTTACATTTCCGAAATTTATTATCGTGGGGATCTCCTTTCTTCTTCTTTCTCATATGTGATTTTGTTTAATTTATCTGTCATTACTCTCTCTTTACCATGTAAGACGTATGTTTAGTGCAGGCATGCTTACCCATATACGCTACCGTAACTAAGGGTCGATGGGTAAAAACATTTTCTCTTTCTCTCTCCTTACGTCTGTCGTTCTTAATGGTGAATTCTCAGTTACGCTCGTACACACTTGCTCTCAATTTAATTTATCTGTCATTACTCTCTTTACCATGTAAGGCGTGTGTTTAGTGAGTGTAATTTAATGCAGGGCGTATGTTCAGTTCAAAACGAACTAAAAACAATAGTAATAGTAATTTATAATTATAATAATTAGGCTAGTATTTGCTATGAGAGGAGTGGGCTTGTCAGGGACCGGACCACCACCGAAGACAACAACAAATTCCCTGTCTTTGCATTTCCAAACTTGTTGCCGTGGGGATCTCCATTCTTCTTTCTCATAAGTGATTATGTTTACTTCATGTAAGACGTATGTTCAGTGAGTGCAACGGAAATGTGCCATGTTCAGTGAATGCAATATGAAAATGCACTAAAAAGCGTGAAAATGGGAATTATTTGAGAATTTCAAAACGAAGTACAAATAAATCACAGTAATTATAATATTTAGGTTAGTATTTGCTGGGGGTGGAGTGGTCGCACGGAGGGGGAAAACCACCACCAAAGACATATTGCCGGTTTGTGTTAACATTTTCAAAATTTGTTATCGTGGCAATGGATCTCCTTTCTTATATGTGATTATATTTTAATAATCTAAGTCACTACGCTCAAGTTCATGTAAGACACATTTTCAGTGAGAGCAAGGGAAATGTACTAAAGACTCATTGCATCTTAATGTAAGACGCATGTTCAGTGAATGCAATATGAAAATACACTCAAGACCGCGACAAAGGGAATTATTTTAGAATTTCAAATATCCCAAGATTATTTGATTTGTATACACATATTATTTTTTTTATTAAAAAAATACTTTTTTCTTTTTGTCACCTATTTCTATTTTCAAAATCTGATCGCCTTGAATTACATCGTAATGTGTAACGTATGTTCAGTGAATGCAATATGAATTTGCATAGTAAAATTATAGAAATTTAAAAAATAGGGTTCCCAAGTTCCATTTTACAATTCCATCTCCTATGGCATTGCTGTGGTTGTTCAGTGTGCATGTAAAGAAAATATAAAATTAATAAGATTTAATATTTTTTTGGGTGTAAACTAGAGAAAAACTTGTGAAAATTAGTCAAGTTTCTGATATGGAATATACCAAAAATATTGTAATTGATTTAACCTGTGTGCCTTAACCTCAATTATTAAAAAGTAAAATAAGGAGTGGTATGTTCAGTGAATGCAAAGTAAGGGCCGTTTAACCTCTTCATTTGGGGAATTGGAATGTTGCGACAAATTGAAATTTAATATTTACTATTTTTCTTAACGTTTTCATACACCTTGACCCATTGTATTATATTATTACAGAATGTGAGCTATAATTAAACACAATTTACACGAGCATGTGTGTATTTGTCACCAATAATTTTATAAAAATAGTCTAACATTCAAATGGAAAATAAAAATAAGACCAAAAAGAAAAAAACAACAAATAAACATCAGTAAAGATATTAAACAATAGGCGGTGACACAAACCTTGTCATTTGTTACAGCGGCAATGTTCACTGGCTTTGCGTCTCGTTCTTCTCTACACATCAACAACAACGATAAACGTCATTATCATCCTCATCATCACAATTTTATACTGACGACGTTGTCGTAGTCACTACTGACGATTCGATTCGTGTAAATAGTGTAAATACTATTTTTCAACAATTGCAGCAATTGGGAACAACCATGCGGACATGCAAAAAATGAGCGAAGAACCAACCTGCCTGACAACGACGAAGTGAGATATTCGTTCGTTTCTTTGGATCGGTTATTGGGGCTTTTCTTTCTGTTAGTATTGGTGATCTAGGAAATAATAATGTGTGGAGACGATGACGAGCACAGTTTGTTTTATTTATTGCTTAAGCAGGCTATATTAAAATTATATTACATGTGGGGTTTTTTTATTTGTGTGTGGGGGCCACACAATCTTGGCCTGTAGTGCGGCTGGTCTAATGGTGGCCCCCTTGTAAATTCTTTAAATAGCCGGTGCGGAAGGTACTTTTTGTGTGTGTGTTTTAATGGATTGGAAACAATTTAGATATTATTGTTGATTTATATGCATTACAAATTATATTTTCGAGAGAGTGGGGAGGGAGAGAGATAAAGAGTAAAATGGCAATTTTCTGTTACTCAGAGAGAAAAAACATGTTTGAAGACGCCTATCAGATGATAATGACAAGTCAAAGAAATTGTCACTCTAAATGACTTGTTTTATTAAAACATGTTTGTAGTCGAAATTTATAATAAAATTATACATAAAATATTTGAGTCGTAATCAAGATCAAGACCTATTTTTAAGGACGTTCCAGGGAAAACAGCCGGGTATCAGCTGTTTCTGCTGTCAAATTATGAAAACGTAAACAAAGTCCAAATTTTTGACATTAGACTTGAGAAAAAACAGCTGATTTTCGCGAACTGGGTGAACTTATTAATAGATCTTGAGATAATTTAAAATACCATCACTTAAGTGAAATTCTAAAAAAAAGTTGAAAAGTTGATTGACAATATTTTATAAAACATTAACAGCTGGCATTAGTTATCACGCCTCACAATTCAAATCGATTTTGGCGGCAGTCTAAAACGGCGAACGAAATCTTTTATCGGGTTAACTATCAATGGAATTGACAGTTTAAAACCATTGGGTTAACGAAATCCGGTACAATATAAACTCTTCCTCTGATTGGAAATCGATAGTAACTTTTATGTTCAATAAATAGGTATTCCATATAAAACAGCTGATTATCCGATTAACTGTCAAATTCTAGTTGAACTCGAGGTGAAATGTTGCCAACCATGAGAAATATTACTATATAAAATTTTTCATATGGACGAGTAAAACAGATAAACTTCTTTTTATTAATAAGACATTATTTTTTAATAAAATTTAGTTTCAGCATGAAGCTAGGAGAGTTGTTTCATTGCAGTGGTACTGTCATGTTCTTTTAAAAGGGCGTGAGTGAGTTAATCAGCTGTAAGTTAGGGTTCACTAGTTTACTTTTTGCCACATCAACAACAAATACCCATTATTGTCGGCAACCCTATTTTCAATATTTACTAAAGTGCAGTATAGGATATTGTGTTGTTTTTTTTTCTTTTGTTTTACAGTCATTTGTTGTTGTTTATTTTTTTGTTGATCAAATAATGCAATTGCGTGTCATTAAATAAAAACAAAAATCTCTATAAAAAAATCAGCAATATTTATGAGAGATACACACTGGCCGTCTGACTGCGTTCGTTCTCTATGTATCTACGAACGAACGACGAAGTGGACAAATGCAAGCCAGCCAGTCAGACAATCAGCCTTAAGCATCGAGCAGAACATGTTAACAGATTCTAAAAGATACATACATATATGTATGTCTATCTAGCTATTAGGTCAAGGACACAATAAATGTAGGTATATATGTATGTATATATGGCGTTTACGACATACATATATGATTGGCTGCTTTGCTAAATAGACAAATAAATTTGTGTGTGTGTTGCATTGTAAATGTCAAATTAGTAAAATAATTTAATATGGGCTTTAGAGCTATTTATGCATAAAAAACTAATAAAATAGTTTATATTTTAAAAGGAGGAAAATTTGGAAATATAAAAAAATATATTAAATATATAAACTTCAAATAATGCTTGCTTGGTTAAACGTTTCATTTAATGATATATTTTAACTGCAGAACCCTCCTAAAATAAAGATATACGATCTATAGAACCCTTTATTTATAGAAGGACAACAGGCCGTATTTACATAGCATATACGTGTTTAAGCCACGTTGTTTAAACGTCATTCCTATTAATAGCGCATTTAGACTTCACTTTATGTCGTGATTATTATCTCAATTTATTTGCTTAAATGAATCAATTTATTATAAAAACATAAATCCACTAATTATTTCGATTTGTTCATAATCATGTGCTAGCGATAATTTAAAATTTCTGAATAAATTTAAATTTGTATGTATTATATCATGGTAGTCCATTTAGCGCAGCTGATGTCTCGATTAACTCTCAATGTGGGTAATTTCTACTTGAAGTCGAAAAATTTGACAGATGGTTTAAACAAAAACAAAGGTTTTTGTTTTGATACATAACCTTATTATATCATCATTTTAATAACACTAGTCTAAACAGCAAAGATTTAGTTCACCGATCTACTAAACGTGTCGATTTAGAAGACATAGTCTAAACGTGTTTTAAAGATAGATTATAGTCGGCTTAGGTATTCCTAACATAATATTTGACATAAATCGATAACAGTCAATAAGGTTCCTTTGATCGAAAAAAACTTAAAGGGATTTTTAGATCGAAAAAATACCCATACATGTCATTTAACAAAAAAATATATATATTTTCTTTTCAAACTGCAACTCGTGGGAAGTATATCTTTACCAATATATAAATAATATATGCCATTTTTGTTCTCGATTGATCGTGTTATGATGGATAAGAACATTCATCTGGCATCCACGACAAAAATATTCATGGTTGTTGGACACAAGGAAAGAAGTTGACAGTCCAAACCGATAGTGTGTACTCAACTTTAAGTCGTATAGGGGGAGTATGAGTATTAAAAGTAACAATCTTAAAGTTAACCTACTAGACTGACTCTCCAACACAGCCAGACGTCACATAGAGTCAATAATGAATTTGCTTGATTTGTTTTTGTTGTGTGTGTACTTTTTTTTTGGATTTCTGTACATTTTGTTCTCAAATTAGCACCATTTAATGTTTGTTTTTAGTTTAGTAGTTCAATGAAAAATTAATTTTTACAAAATTCTGTATTTATATATGCAGTTGTATTAGGGTGTGACGTATAAACATATTAGAAGTAATATTTATTAATATTGCAATATTAAATAATATAATGTAAACAAATATCAGCTGATTGACAAGTATTGTATAATTCTAATGCGGGATTTGTAGATCGAAATACTACCATACAGGAAAAAGAGAGATTTTCTCTGCAAACTATTCGGTGTTAGAATAGGTTTGGCAAATATATAATAGCTGCTATATAATTAATATAATAATAAAGCTGTCTACACACTATCACTTTTTATCAACTGACGCCATTCTTATATTAAAATATTCATGGTTGTTGGACAGAATTTTAGTAATCGATAAAAAAAAGAACCCTTAAAGTGAAAACTGATGGTGGGCAAGCCCTTTTCATCCCGGGAGATCAGCTGGATATAAACTGTACAGCTGATCTCCCTGGATGACCACTGTTACTGACTCGGTCCAACAACCATGAATATTTTCATGGATGCATGGCGTACAAAAGGGTATCAAAGTGATAGCTTTATTATTATATTAATTATATAGCTATTATAAAATCTGGCAACCTTCCAATAGTTTGACATGGTCGTATTTCGATCTACTATTTATTAAAACGTATGATTATTATTGTTAATACTCATATTATTATTGTTAATACCCCTTAAGACTTAAGGTGGGTACCTATTATCAAGATCCATTAATAATGTCACCCAACAACCAAAAGTCTCAAGACTAATGTCAAAAAGTTGGACTTGGTTTTTTATGTTTTCATAATGAAAGTCAATTCACAATAATTAAGGCGGCCAGATTTTGAAAATGGAAATCCATGAGAGATCATGGACCGAATCAGCAACAGTGGTCATCCAGGGAGATCAGCTGTACAACAGCTGCTGTTTCATTTGCTGTCAAAATCCGTTATCCAAATTTTTGACATTAGATTTGAGAAAAAGACAGCTGACTTTCGCTTGCTGGGTGACATTATTATTGGATCTTGTTGATAGTGTGTATTCACCTTAAGTCTTAAGGGGCGTATGAGTATTAAAAGTAATAATCATTCGCTTAAATAAATAAAATTCAAATAGTAATCTGTTAAATAACAAAAATGCAATTTATTTCGTTCTCTTCAATTTTCCGCCACACACCCCCACTCCAACCTAATATATACCGATACACAAATGCCTCTGCCTATTTACAAATTATGTGTAAAAAATCACTTGTTGTTATGTTGAGAATTATAGAATCGACTTATTGACTTGGGTTTTTTTGTTTTTGTTGTTTTTTTTTTGTCTATATGTTTAATAATTACATATATACACATTACACATATGCTCATAGTAAATTGGTTTTGTCGGCCAAGAAATAAAACAAAAACAAACAAACAGAATACAGTTCTTCTGGCTCTCGCCATCTTAGGCGAGCACTCGCACGCTCTCTCTCTCTCTCTCTCCTGCCTGTCATGCATGCATTTGATTTGATGCAAGTGTGTGTGTGTACATTTTACATAGATTATTGGGGTCAGACTTGACTTTAAAGTAGTTCAAATGGACAGATATGTAGCATGACACACAAAATAATATATATATGTAAGAAAATAAAACTATAATAATTGTTGCATAAAATCTATATATATTTGGGTGTGTGTGTATATATGTATGTTTTTATAGAAAAAATAGTTTGGTTTTGGACCTTCATATGCTCTACTACTGGCGCTGCTGATGCTGCTGCATTATTACTTGTGTTTATTTTTTATTTTTTTGTTGTTGTATCCATTTTATCAATTAACATTTGACTGTTAATTAACATTTACTATGAAATATGTTTATTGTGAAAAATATATACAGTGGTGGCCACAGAATTAAAACATTTACTGTGGTAAACATTTTTTGGTCAGCCCTCGATTCGTTTGAAGTATTTTTGAAATTTTTTTAATTCAGAACACTTCGATATACTGCACTCAAGAGATTTAGTGTGAAAATGGAAAATTATTTCATGCAATTTTTCCATAAATAACGGTTTTTATGAAAATACATCGACTTTGAAGTGGCCATATAATTAAAACATTGTGTGATTTTTTACTAGACTGCATTTTTTGAAAATATTTTTTAAAAAAGCTCTTTAATTTAGTTAAATTATGTAAACTAAGCACCGATAAAATCATTTACTGATAAAAATTTTTGAAAAAATCTGTAAAATCTATCAAAAATGCCAAAAATGTGTTCAGTACACCTTACATTCAGAAAATAACCCTTATTATAGAAAATAAAGGTCCGAATGCACCAGAAATTTATAGAATTAGTAGAAAACAATAAATAATTCTCAAAATAAATAAATATTTGAAATAAAAACTCAAAAAATTGGAATTAACCTAAAAGAACGATTAAATTTCGATAGCCTTTATTGAAGAAGGCCGGAATATTTTTGCAGTATGTGAGGAAATATCGATTGATATTGGCATTTATTATATGAAATCGATTGTTCGAGTAGTACACAATATATTTGATCAAAAAATATACCAGTCACAACAGAAAGAACAGAGATCAACACCTAGGTTGACGAGTAAAAGTTTCTGCCACACAGCAGCATTTTTGATGCTCAACTCAAGACTTTAAATATTTGTCAAATTGTAAAATTTGTCTTTCATTTAGGCTAAAATAGATTAAATGGGCATTATTCTATTCAAAAAATATTATTTTGGAAAAATATTGTCATGTTCAATAGATTTTAAGGGTCAAGAGTTAACCATCAAACATGATGCTGTGTACCAGAAACGTTTTCTCGTCAACATAGGTGTTGATCTCTGTTCGTTCTGTTGTGACTGATAATTTTTTTGATGAAATATATTCTGTACTACTCGAACAACCGATTTGATATAATAAATGCCAATATCAATCGATATTTCCTCACATACTGCAAAAATATTCCGGCCTTCTTCAATAAAGGCTATCGAAGTTGAATCGTTCCTTTAAGTTAATTCCCATTTTTTTGAGTTATTATTTCAAATATTTATTTATTTTGAGAATTATTTATTGTTTTCTACTAATTCTAGCAATTTCTGGTGCATTCGGACCTTTATTTTCTATAATAAGGGTTATTTTCTGAATGTAAGGTGTACTGAACACATTTTTGGCATTTTTGATAGATTTTACAGATTTTTTCGAAAAATTTTATCAGTAAATGATTTTAACGGTGCTTAGTTTACATAATTTAACTAAATTATAGAGCTTTTTTAAAAAAATATTTTCAAAAAATGCAGTCAAGTAAAAAATCACACAATGTTTTAATTATATGGCCACTTCAAAGTCGATGTATTTTCATAAAAACCGTTATTTATGGAAAAATTGCATGAAATAATTTTCCATTTTCACACTAAATCTCTTGAGTGCAGTATATCGAAGTGTTCTGAATTAAAAAATTTTCAAAAATACTTCAAACGAATCGAGGGCTGACCAAAAAATGTTTACCACAGTAAATGTTTTAATTCTGTGGCCACCACTGTATATATTGGAGTATTATTATTGTAATTTGTGTTTGTCTGACAATGTGTGCTTACATAAATTATTATAAAAATCGATTAAGTAAATAAATTGTTTCTATTAGGGTAATTGTTGATAAACAATGCTGGGATGTTGTTTATAGGATGCAGAGTGGGTGGGGGCATATATTTTATGTTGTGACCGCCGGCGTTGTTATCATACACAATAAAATTTTTATTGGAACAAAATTTAAGATGTTATTTTGTTTAATATTTTTTTAGAAGAAAAAATTAATACTAGTTATTTATAAATTATTTTAATATTAAAAAAATAAATTTTATTTTTTATAAAAAAAAAAAAAACATTTAGAAAAATTTTAAAATTTTCATGACAAATGTCCATGGCAAGTGAGCCTAATTAGAGTCTAATAAAAATATTCAAAAACATTTTTTTATTAAAAAGCAAAAAAAAAATCAAAAGTTTTTATAAATTCTAACTTTTAAATATTATATTATTTTTATAAATATTTAGTATATAGATATTTCGAATTTTCACTTTTATTATTTACTAATTTTTTTCCTTTGAATTTTGCTAATTCCTTTTTTCTTTTCCTCTTTTCATTGCAGACTGTTTCAAAAGAACAAAAATAACTATATTTAACAAAAACAACAACAACAAAAAGCAAATAAAAACAACCCCCCTAAGGAGAAAGAAACGAAAGACTTGAACTCTAAATAATACCAACCAACAACAACATACAAAAACAACAACAAGAATAGCAGCAACAACCCAGAATCAACAACAAACAAACTCTAATGTTTCTAAACTCAACAGGAATATCAAAAACCACAGTGTCTCAGAACATTGTTTTGTTTATTTAAAGAAGAGGAAGAAGAGCAGGAAGTCGTCGTCGCCTAACTTCAAACCAAATCAAACCAAATTTCTATTTGTCAAACAACAACAACAAAAACATTTCATCAAAACAAAGCAAAGCAATCATCATATCATAAACAACAAATCAATTCTTTTCTTGTTTCCCCCGCCTATTACTTCAAAGAGAACGAGTGAGAGAGAGATCGTGAGTGACAGTGAGAGAACAAAGGAAACAAACAGCTGTATCACAATTTATTCATTATTTCTTCTGAAAGTTGTCATTATTTTTTAATTTTTCCATTGAAAATTTAAAGAAAAACTAAAGCAACAACAACAAAACCACAACAAATGTATATTAGCAATAGCAGCAACATTGGTATGGCCACATTGTTGCAAAACAATAAAAATTGCATGAAATCATTGGTGGGACAAACAGCAGCAGCAACAACTGGTGGCCAACAACAACAACACATTATTGTTGGTGGCAATGTTGTAAGCACAGGCATCAACAACAGCAACAACCATAATACCACATTTCTAACATCAGCCAATCAACAAATTGCTGGCAATCATCAGATTGTTAGTAGCTCCGCATCGAACATCGTGGCCACAACTACAAATTCGGTGGTTGGTTCCGCTGGTGGTGCTATCACTAACATGGTGATACCTAGCCCCACCCAAACCATTTTGCTTACCAATGGTGCAACGGGGGCCTCAACAATTATTACCTATCAACAATATCAGCAATTGTTGGCGCAGCAGCAGCAGCAACAACAGCAGCAGCAACAGCGTGTATTGGTTTCACAAAATGTAGTCAATGTACCGATTGGCAGTGTGGTGAGTACCAGTAATGGTGGCTTGGCTGTTATCACTGACAGCGTTAACACGAGCTCATCGTCGTCGGCGGCGGCAACAACATCGGGTACCTTTTTGCTAACAAATACCTCAGCAGCGTCGTCCGCATCAACATCATCCTACCAACAGCAATTGCAGCAGCACATAAATGGCGGTGGTGCAACCAATAATGGTGTTGTTGTTACCTCAGCTGGCTATTTGCAGCAACAGCAGCAGCAACAACAACGTTTGATTACCACCTCCTCGTCCTCCTCAAGTGGAGCAGCCAACACCACCACCACCATACGTCACTTTTCACAATTCTCACAACAACCCGCCGCCGTCACCACCACCACCGGCAACCAGCAGCAACAACAACGTACAACGGTATTAATAAATCGCAACAATAATACAATTATTGCTGGCAATGCCACACAACGTTTGCAACATGCCACCATTTTGAATACGGCCGGTGGCAAGGCCATTCCAGCCACATTAATTAAGACTCAACAGGTGCTAAATGCTGCTGCCGCCGGCAAGGGGCAAATCATAAATGTTGTTAAAGGCTCGCCGATTACAGTGGCCAATGCCAACAAACATCAATTGTTGACAACAACAACAAAGGCAACTGCCACTAGGACTGTAACTGCCAACTTGCCCCAACAGCAGCAGCAGCAACAACAACAGCGTTTCGGTACCATAACCACCGCCAATCTGCAACAATTGAGACCACAGCAGCAGCAGCAACAACAAGTGAAAATAATTAAAACTCAAGGTATACCACAACGTGCCACTATATTAAATAATATAGCAACGGCAGCAGCCACCTCCTCCAACTCCACCACCAACACAACAACAACAACTATTTTGAATAACAGCAATTTAACCAAAAATCAATTTCTAAATTCGAAAACTCAAATAAATGCTGTTACCTTGGCTCCCAACAGCAGCAGCAGGACCACCTCAGCTGTGCTATTGAAACCAATAACATCCTCCGCCTCAGCAGCAGCTGGAAACAATGCAACACAAAATTCAATTATCACAACATCCTCCTCCGCCCTATCAACCAGCACTTCAGCATCATCATTTGCAGGCACTGTCGCCAACCACCTAACTTCTTATACGCAACAAACTACAACAACACCACAAAATCAAATGAATGGTCACTATACTAATACACAACAACAACAGCAGCAGCAACACCACAGCAATCACAACAACAACAGCAACACATTTAATAAGAATCCAAATAATCTTCAGCAACAACAACAACCCGCCTCAAAATTAGTTCCTAATGGCCATATTATTCATAACAATCAACAGCAACAACAACAAACCACAACAGCATCAATTAATCACAACAACAACAGTTATATTACAACACCCTCATCCTTATCATCATCGTACAGCAACAATGTAAACCAAAATTATAGCAGCACCACCACAACAGCTAGCAATACTTCTATGGCCAACAACAACAACAACATTGGTTATTCCACCAACTCCTCATCAACATATGGCACAACCTATGGATCATGCTATTCAACAGCTTCCTTATTTACATCATCTAATAATACCAGCAGCACCACCACAACAACAGCAGCAGCAACAAACAACAATTCTTCCGCATCATCACAAGGCGCCTTGGTTAAATCAACGGACTCATCTGCCACACAATTAACCAATGGTACCACGGAGACAACAAACACCACCACACCTTCTGCAACAGATGCAGCTGCCACCACCGCCGCCGCTGAACCCGAAGCCGAACCTGAACCCGAAATTGATATTGTCATCAATAATGTTGTATGTTCCTTCAGCGTACGCTGTCATCTGAATTTACGTGAAATTGCCTTGAACGGTGCCAATGTGGAATATCGTCGTGAAAATGGTATGGTCACAATGAAATTAAGGCGACCATATACCACAGCATCCATATGGTCATCGGGACGGATAACATGTACCGGTGCCACATCGGAGGAGCAGGTAAGTTATACATTTTTTCCTTTAAATGTGAGAGAAAATAGACTAATCTCTTTTTTCTTCTTCTTTGGGCAGGCCAAAATTGCAGCACGCCGTTATGCACGCACCTTGGAAAAACTGGGATTCCGTGCCCGATTCCACAATTTCCGTGTTGTCAACGTCTTGGGCACATGCAGTATGCCATGGGCAATTAAAATTGTTAATTTCTCGGAAAAATATCGTGAAGCTGCCAGTTATGAACCGGAATTGCATCCAGGTGTTACGTATAAGCTACGTTATCCCAAAGCTACATTGAAGATATTCTCAACCGGCAGTATTACAGTTACTGGTAAGGGGCATTCAATACATTTATATATTCAATATACCAAAAATCGAGCTGTCAGAAGAAAATTGGTTGGAAAATGGACCTAAAATACGAAAATTGGTAGTGACCTTACGTGGGGGCAATACCGAAACGTGGACCGATATTGATAATTTTCGTTAGGAAGATTTAACACCCTATGATAATCCAAAATATCAAATTATAGTCAACTCGGTTGAACAGGAAGTTTGAAATCCCCAAAATACCAAAAATTGAGGTTATGTTATTGTGGGCGCTATAGTAAAATGTGGAACGATATTGATAATTTTTGGTATGATCATTTGGCATCCAATAATAACCCAACCCCCAATCAAATTATAGACAATTTGGCTTGAAAAAAATCACAAATCTTCCAAAATAGCGAAATTTGGGAAGAAGCGTAATGGGGAGGCTATATCAAAACATGGACCGATATTGATAATTTTTGCTAGGAAGATTTTACACCCAATTATAACTCAAAATATTCAATTAAGGCCAACTCGGTTGGAAAAGGGCGTCTGAAATACCAAAAATATCGTAAATTGAGGTTATGGTATTGTGAGGGCTTTAGTAAAATGTGGACCGATATTGATAATATTTGGTATGATCATTTGGTACCCCATGATAATCCAACATATCAAATTATAGACAATTTGCTTGTAAAAAATTCACAAATCTTCTAAAATATCGAAATTTGGGAAGAACTGTAATGGGGAGGCTATACCAAAACGAGCACCGATATTTATGGGTCCCTTACCCTTATGGTGGAGGCTATACTAAAACGTGAACCAATATTGGGTACTACAAATTTTTTAAAATCATAATAATTATTTATATTGAATTGAATTAAACACATGTATTTATTTGATATTCTCTCTTTTTATCTTCTCCAACCCACACAGCTGCTAGTGTTGCACACGTTCAAAATGCCATTGAACACATCTTCCCGCTTGTCTACGAGTTCCGTAAGAAACGTTCACCCGAGGAGTTGGAACAATTGCGTTTGAAACAATTGCAAAATGCCACATTCGAAGATATTGAAGATGTTGAAAAGGTGTTGCTGGACGATGATTTCCCCGGCATTACGAAACGCAAATCGAATACATTGGACAAAATGCCCAATGCCAAGAGAAAACGTACCAAATTTGGTGGCGATGAATTCGGTGATGATGATGATGAATTTGGTGCCGATGATCCCGATGAGACATTAGTTGGTGGTGGCAATGCGGCTGCCGATGATGACGATGATATGGTTATGTATGATCCCAACGAATCAATTATAGCTGGTCCTGAAGATGATGATGAAGATTTGTAAAGCAACAAAAACAAAATAGTTAAGCAAAAGCAAAATACAAATGAAAACTAAAAAATATATATATTGAATATATAGTGAAATAATTTATCTACACACATATACATATGAAGAAACACACAAAAAATATGTATTTTGGAAGAAAACAAATCATTCACCCCCCGCGAATACCAAACAAATCTCCCAAAACAAACAAATGCAGGAAAAACAAATCATTGCTAAAGGCGGTTAATATATCCGAGCCGTTTGAATAACCACGAAAATCATACTTGCAAAATAACCATTGGAGTAATTTGAAATCTAAAATCAAATGAATTTATGGATGGAACTGTCTTGAACTTTGGGAGCATATACAAAAAGGCACTCTTCAGTTAACTCAATCCAACTCCAATCCAATCACATCATCATCACCATCAATCAACTTACCACCACCACCACATGCATGCAAAACAAACAAAAATACAGACAGAACGCCCTGTGCCTGTATGTGTGTGTTTCAAACAACAAAGAAATCAAATCGACTTTTTTAAATATAATTATTATAATTATAACACATAATTAATAATCTAGTGAAATTTAGAGCCAAAAATTTAATGCAAATAAAAAAACAATTTAATTTTAAGGTAAGTTATTTTTTTTAAGTTTAATAAAAATTAGTTTTTTGATTAATATAAATATGTATTATTACATTTTAGTTTTTGTATATATTTATTATAGTTTTTTATTATTTTTACTAAATATTAATATGTTTTTAAATAAATATATTTTACCACACCGTGATACTTTGGGCATATGTTTGTAACATGCAAAAGGAAACAAGATATACCTATGGTTCCTTTTGAGAATATGCATCACTTTCTGAGTCGATTTATGCATGTCCGTCTGTCCGTCCGTCCATGTATTTTTGTGAACAAAGTACAGGTCGCATTTATGATCCAATTTGGATGAAATTTGGAATATGTCACTTATTTGGCCCAAGGACAAACCCTATTGAAATTGGGAAAAATCGGTTCAGATTTAGATATAACTCCCATATATATTTACGTCCGATTTTTAGCAAATAGTGCACCAAAGACTCAAATTTAGGCCGAATGACAGGAAATTTTGCACAACGTACTAAAGTTAGAACAGTCTAAGGTGTGCCAAGTTTTATTGAAATCGGTTCAGATTTAGATACAGCTCCCATATATATTTTCGTCCGATTTTTTTGTGAATTGTGCACCAAAGAGTCAAATTTAGGTCGATTGGCACGAAATTTTGCACAACGTACTGAAGTTGGGAAAGTCTAAGGTGTGCCAAGTTTTATTAAAATCGGTTCAGATTTACATATAGCTCCCATATATATTTTCGTCCGATTCTTTTGTGAATTGTGCACCAAAGAGTCAAATTTAGACGTAATGACACGAAATTTTGCACAATGGGCTGAAATTTGTATAGTCTAGATTTATTGAAATCGGTTCCGATTTAGATATAGCTCCCATATATATTTTCGTTCGATTTTTTGTGAATTGTGCACCAAAGATGCAAATTTCGGCCGAATGACAGGAAATTTTGCACAACGTACTGAAGTTAGGACAGTCTAAGGTGTGCCAAGTTTTATTGAAATCGGTTCAGATTTAGATATAGGTCCCCCCATACATATTTACGTCCGATTTAATGTAAATGATGTACCAAAGTCCCTTAATATCTTTCGATTTGCACGAAATTTGGCACAGCGTAATGAATTAGGTATAGAATGATGTGCGTTAAGTTTCCTGAAAATCGGTTCAGATTTATATATAGCTCCCATGTATAATTTCGCCCGATTTAACTTAAATGGTGAACCGAAGTCCCTATATATCATTCGACTTGCACGAAATTTGGCACAGCGTAATGAATTAGGTCTAGAATGATGTGTGTTAAGTTTGCTGAAAATTGGTTCAGATTTAGATATAGCACCCATATATATTTTCGTCCGATTTAAGGTAAATGGTGTACCAAAGTCCCTTATTATCATTTGATTTATATGAAATTTGGCACAGCGTAATGAGTTAGGTATAGAATCATGTGCGTTAAGTTTCTTGAAAATCGGTTCAGATTTAGATATAGCTCCCATATATATTTTCGTCCGATTTAAGGTAAATGGTCCACCAAAGTCCCTATATATCTTTCGATTTGTACCAAATTAGGCATAGCGTACTAAATAATGTCTAGAGTGATATGCGTTAAGTTTCATGAAAATCGGTTCAGATTTAGATATAGCTTCTATATCTGACCAAATGAAAAATTTAGTATCGGTTGCAGAATGACTGGTCCTTTAAAAATGCCACGTCTGTTAGGATTCATCTGCTGAATATACCCAAAATGGTGAAGGGTGGGTATCATATAGTCGGCCCGGCCGAATTTACTACTTTACTTTTGATCTACGCCTTGGCTAGTTTTCGAAAATTATTTTTTAAAAAATCTTTACCTTGGCTAGTGTTCGAAAATTATTTTTTTAAAGTCTACGCCTTGGCTAGTATCCGAAAAATATATTTTTAAAAAATCTGCCGCTTGGTTGGTGTTCGAAAAATATATTTTTAAAAAATCTATGCATTGTTCGAAAAAAATATTTTTAAAATCTAAGCCTTGTCTAGAATGCAAAAAATATGTACTATTTTTTTAATCTTCAGAAATTATGGCTAGTGTTCGAAAATTATTTTTAAGATAAATTTAGTTCAGATTTATAAAATTTTTTTAATTGAATCTAATCAATTTATTTATTTTGTGTTTCTTTTTAGATATTTTTAAACAGCTGCCAGTGTGTGCTTTTTTGTTAATTTTTTTTAACAAACAACAACAACAAATGAAGATGAGGAGGAAGAAGAAAAAGAACTACAACAAATTAAAAGATAAATATGTATTATTATTTTTTTTGTTTTGTTCGTTCGTTTATGTGAGTCATAATTACAATTGCTGCAACAACAACAACAACAAATCAATCATCAACAATAGAACCAATAATAGCATTAGTAAACAAACAACAACAAAAAAACTATATATAAATAAATTATTAAATAAAAAAAATCAATCAACAATACAACAACACAAAAACAACCATAAACAATTAGTATACTATACTATATAATATAATTACAACTAGAGCAACAACAAAAATCCTAAACAAACAAACAAGCAACAACAAAAACATAAACTACAAACAAAAAAAATGTACTAGGAATAATGATAATTTAAAAAAAACAGAACATAATTATTTAATTTTATTAATAATATTATTATTAATATTATTTTTTTTTCATTCACATAAATACATACATATATTATATTATTAATATATATATATCTCTTTGTAATTCATCAATGATTTACTCTTGATTATTATTACTAAATAATATTATTATAATAATTATTATTATTTGTTCAAAGAAAAACCACCGCCTTTTTTAATTTAAAGAAAAACAAAACAAAAACAAAGTAATTAATTAAAAAATTTAAAACAACAAATAATATATATTATTATAATATACAATTAACAAAAAAACCTAAAATAATTTTAAGTGTTTTCTGTTATTTAAAAAAGAAAATAATGAAAGAAAATTATATTTTTGTTTTTATAATTTTCTCAAAAACCACCCCAACCCAGCAAGAATTAAAAGAAAAAATTATTTTGTTTATTATTTAATTATATTTTTTTTCATTTTTTGAAAAAGAAGAAATCCTTTAATTATTAATTAATTTTTTCCATTATTTGTGAAAAAACCAACAACAACAAACCAAAATGTCTATTTTTTCTTTCGGTATATTTTAGTTTAGTTAATATTAAAAAAAATACTGCTGCTGCTGCATTAACAACTAACTAATTATTATTACTATATCTGGTCACTAGTAAACCAATTCGTATAATAATTAATTAATTATTAAATAATAAAAAAAAACAAATCAATAAAACAGAAAAAAATCATTTCAAAATAACAAATGGAAATATTAAAAAAAAAAACAAATCATATAAAAAACAAATACAAACAAAAAAAGATGTGGAAAACATCAAACAACAAGATGAACAATAAAATAAACTATTCTTTAGTTTGCATAAATTAAAAACAAAAAACCAACAACAACTTTTTTCTTTTTTTGATCGAAAAATACGTTTTTAAAAATCTACGCCTTGGTTATGTTCGAAAAATATATTTTTTTTTTTAAATTCAACAACTTCGCCAGAATTAAAAAAATTGGTTTTTGAAAAATCTACGCAAATTGTGCTACTTTTACTATATCTAGATCATGTTCGAAGATGTTGGGACCCTTCAGTCTACTCCTTTTAGTATATATAACGATAACCCCAAATATTCGATAATTTTTTACTGATTTTTTGGTTGAAGAACAACCGATATGGCTGCAATTTGGTATTTTGAGTTCTCATTGGGTGTCAAATCTTACTACCAAAGTTTGTCAATATTGGTCCACCTTTACGAGTAGCCCCCATATAAGGGTACTCTCCAATATTCTCTATTTAACGGATTTTAAGCACTTTTTTCCACCGATCTGGTTACAATTTGGTATTTTGAATTCTCTTTGGGCGACAAATCTTGCTACAAAAAACTATCAACCATTTTTTAGGATAGTCCCCATATAACGGTAACCTAAACTATTCTATATTTTACGGATTTTGAGCACGCTTTACAAACTATCAGGCTGTAATTTTGTATTTTGAGTCCTCATTGGGTAGCAAGGACTTTGAGCCCACTTTTCAACCGATCTGGCTGCAATTTTGTATTTTAATTTCTCATTGAGTGTCAAATCTTCCTACCAAAAACTATCAATATTGGTCCATTTTTTAGGATAGTCCCCATATAACGGAAACCTCAAATATTCGATATTTTACGAATTTGTGCAGGATTTTCAACAGATTTGACTGCAATTTGGTATTTTGAGTTCTCATTGAGTGTCAAATCTTCCTACCAAAAATTACGAATTTGTGCAGGTTTTTCAACAGATTTGACTGCAATTTGGTATTTTGAGTTCTCATTGAGTGTCAAATCTTCCTACCAAAAATTACGAATTTGTGCAGGTTTTTCAACAGATTTGACTGCAATTTGGTATTTTGAGTTCTCATTGAGTGTCAAATCTTATTACCAATATTGGTTCATTTTCTAGGATAATAACGGATTTTTGGCCGTTATCAGTCGATTTAACTGCAATTCGATATTTTGAGTTCTCATTGAGTGTCAAATCTTCCTACCAAAAATTATCAATATTTGTCCATTTTTTAGGATAATCTCCATATAACGGTAACCTCAAATATTCGATTTTTTACGAATTTGTGCAGGTTTTTCAATCAATCTGAGTTCGCATTTGAGTTCTCTCTGGGCGTCAAATCTTTGTACCAAAAAATTTCAATATAAAGATACCCCCAAATATTCGATATTTTACGGATTTTTTGGCCGTTTTTCAACCGATATGGCTACAATTTGATATTTTGAGTTATCATCGGGTATCAAATCTCCCTACCAAAAATTGTTCATATAGGCCGACTTTTAAGGGTAGCCCCCATATTATGGGGATTATGGGGGACATTTTTATCCGATTTAATTTTAATTCGGTTATCACTGTGTGCCAAATCTTCCTACCATATACACAGGTCCCGAACGATTAAAAATGTTCTCCAAAATGTTATTTTGAAATGATTTTTTTTTGGGTTGATTATTAGAAAAACAACACCCTTTAGAAGCGGCAGCAGCGTTTTTATAAGTTTTTTATAATTTTTGTTTTTGTAATGATCAATTATTAAAAACAATATAGAATAAAAAATAATAATGACACTAAGTAAAAACGTTGTGTAGAATGCAATAGAAAATTTTGTTTTTTTTAATTAATTTTTTATCAAAACCTTTTTTTAGTATTTAAATTGATATATGGTGAAGTTAACTGACCAAGTTCATGTGTAATGTTAGGTTATGTTTTTAAAAGTTTATAGCTTTAAAAAATATTTGGTTTATATTAATTATTCTGGGGAATCTTAATGACCGAATAATTGCACTCTTTCTTTTCATTCTCACCAAATTCCAATTCTCTCAGCAAAGTCTTTTATTAGTGTCAATATGATGACATACAATCGAGATCACCGTTATAACGGCGAAATCCAAAGTCTTTTATAGTGACAAATTACGCCGTCGTCATGACCGATTTTGATTGTACTCCTTGTTTTTTGGTCATTTAAGGCAACGATATATTTATGTAATTGGTATGTGACGATGAAGAAGTATTTATTTTTATGTTTTATGAATATAATAGTTATCTTTTTTTAAATTAAAGAAGAACTAAAAAACACAACAACAACAAACAAATCAAACTAAAACTCACATATTAACTGAAAAAACTACTGTGTGTAAAAATTAAAAACACATTGCATTACATACATACCCACACACACATATATATAGATATTTATATATACAACAAAAATATGCATAATCTAGTTTTGAAATTAAATTTAAAAAACATAAAATATAATATAAGAAAAAATCAAAACAATTACAAGAAAAAGTAAACTAATTAAATGAAAAACTAAAAGCAAAAAGAAAAACAGCAACAGCAACAACTACCAACATATTATTATGATAATAAACAAAAGAAGTGGTTTGTTTTTTTTTTAAGTTATTTTGAAAAAAAAAATTATAAAGAAAAATTGAAGTGAAGTTTTGCCGCCAAAAAAACTCTTTTTAAAATTTAAACAATTTGTTCGTTAAATTTTGAGGTTAGGTACTAATTAAATGAAAAGCAAAAAATAAAAAAACTACCAACATTTGTTTGTTTTTTAAGTTATTTTGAAAAAAAAAAAATATAAAAAAAATTGAAGTGAAGTTTTGCAGCCAAAAAAAAAAAAATCATTTTAAAATGTCAAATATTTTTTGATTAAATTGTGGGGTAGGAACAACTAACTAATTAAATTAAATGAAAAAAATCATAATAAAAAATTCTGTTTATATTATATTTGTTTTATATTTTATATTTCTTTGTTTTATATTTTGAAAAATTTAAACTATTTTTTAAAAAGACGTCATTTTGTTTTTAAAAAAACAACCTCAATTAGGAAATATTTAAAATTATTTAAATTTTTCCTATTCTTCTTCTTTTTACCATTTATTATTTTGTGTAATATGATAATAAAAATACTAAAAATTGCAAATAACTTCTTTCAGACTCCCATTTGCTATTTTTGAGGATAATTTTCTGGAGTGCGGTCTCTCCCCATTTATTTTTGTAATCATGACACCTTTTGGCATTTTAATACTTTTTATTACAACAATTTAAAACTATTTCGATTAAAAATCTGAATCAAATTTAGCCATTTTGAGGTTATGTATTTTTTTCAATGCTTCTTAAGACATAACCTCAAACACGAAATGTTTTTTTTAATGAATTGAGTAAACAAATGTTCGGCACTTTTACTCGACCAGAACCATAGATTCTTTACATAGAAAATTTTGAGACTTTTTTTAATATTCTGCAATAAAACCAATAGGCCAAAACTTCACTATCAAGATCTATTTATAAGGTCACACTCAGCAAGCGAAAGTCAGCTCTGTTTTTCTTAAGTCTAATGTCAACAATTTGGACTTTGTCATGATGCAGTAATATAGTGATGTACCAAAACAAAAACCCTTGCATGGCACAATTAATAGGTAGCCGATTTAGCTGATGTCTTGATTAACTTAAAATTTATACTTGAATTCAATGTACAGTGTTGCTAACCATGTGAAATATATGGAAAAAATTGATAGATGGTCGAGACAAATACAAAGGTTTTTATTTTGATACATCACCTTATTATTGCATCATGAACCTTTGCTTTTGACTGTACCATTTGTCTAATTTTTCCTTATAATATTTCACATAGTTGGCAACATTGCATATTGAATTCAAGTAGAAATTATCCACTTTGACAGTTAATTGGACAGTTATTGGACTTTGTTTACGTTTTCATAAAGGGAAGTATTGATTCAAAATAATGGATTTTGAAAGTAAACTTGAGAGGCAGCAAGTCTCCCTGAATCACCTTATTAATAGGCCTTGGTCACTAGTTTATAGGTTGTTTACCAAGATCTATTAATATGGTCACTCAGCGAGCGAAAGTCAGCTGGTTTTTTAGTCTAATGTAAAAATTTTAGACTTTATTTACGTTTTGATTAACTGTCAAAGTGGGTAATTTCTACTTGAATTCGTTGTGCAGTGTTGCCAAACATGTGAAATATTATATGGAAAAATTTGACAGATGGTCGAGACAAAAACATAGGTTTTTGTTTTGATACATCACCTTATTATTGCATCATGGGGAAGCCTAGATTCACAATAAATGATTTTGACAGCAAATTTGAGAGTCAGCTGATTTGCAGCTGATCTCCCCGAATGACATATTATTTTTAATAGGTTTGTGTTCACTACTAAGAATATTGGAATTTAATTTAGTCGTCTATTAGAATCAGGTGTATTTTTGGTCGCTAAAATAAATTAAATTTAGATTTACAATAATAATTTCACAACGGAAAATTTTGTAATTTAATTTTGACTATTAAATTAGAATTAAAATAAATCATAAAAACCTGTTTTCTTTTTTAATATTAAAGGCTGGCAAAACAACACAATTAAAAAACAATCGAATTAATTAAAAAAAAAAATAAATAAAACAATTAAAAAGAAAAATCCTACAACAACAAAAACTAAACATATAATGGAAACATATTTCAAAGCGAACAAAAACAAAAACTTTTACAATTATAAGAATCAACAACAACAAAATCACAACACAAAGCATTCATACAATGAAGTATCATCATAGATATAAATAAATAATAAAAACAAACCAATATATTATTAAATTATTATTATTTTATAAAAATGCAATGCAATAAACAAAAAACATGTGTACATAGTTGTAAGTTAAAAAAAAAAACAATAATAATAACAACAATATAAAATTTTCAAACAAAACTGAAACAAATAAAAACCTACATTTAGTTATGATGTTTAGACTTTTAATTGAAAATAAAAAAGAAAACATGTTTTTTTCAAAATCTAAAATAAGAAACAAGAACAACAAACTATAAAACAAAAACATATTAATAAAAAAAATGATAGCAAATAAATTTAAAAAAAGAGATACCATAATCCCAAAGGCAAATGGATTTACTGTTTAAGTTTAAAAAAATGTAACAACAACAAAATAAAACTATTAACTATTAAAGAAAGCAAAAGTGGCTTTGCATGAAAATTAGAGAAAGAAATATGTATTTTGATTTATTTTGCTTACCAAAAATTACCAAAATTTATTACATTTTTTTAATTAATTTATATTTTATTTGCTTTGCTCTCTATTTCCTTATTATTACTATTATTTTTTTTTTATTTTTTCATTAATTTCTTTTGTTCTTAATTATATTCGAATGATATTTTACATTTTTGTTTTTCAGGGATTTAATTTTTGTATTTTGTTAAAATGAAATTTATAATATTTTAATTTTAGTTTTGTATTTAAAAAATATAACAAAAAAGCAGCAACAAGAAACAAAACATATGGGATCAAATATGTAAAGAATGCTATATGTATTTCTTAAATAAAAAAAAGAGAGAAAAAAAATTAAAAAAAAAATATAATAATAATTATATAAATTAATATATTTTTAGTTTAAATAAATATATAAAAATAAATAAAAAACCTAAATAATAATTTTGTTTTTTCCATTAATTTTTTTATTTATGTTATGTTAAATAATTTCAGTTATTATTTTTTGACATCTCCAAGGTATATTAATAAGGTCATCCAGAGAGATCAGCTGGTTATTAACTGCCTCTTATGTTTGCTGTCAATATTCATTATTGTGAATTGACTCCCATTATGATAACATAAACAAAGCTAAATTTTTTGACTTTAGACTTGAGAAACAACAGCTGACTTTCGCTTGTTGGTCGACCTTTTTAATAGATCTTGTCCAACATAATGGATTTTGACAGCAAACTTAAGAAGTAGCTGATATGCAGCTGGTCTCCCTGGATGACCTTAGAATAGGCCTTGATCTTGAACAGCTCTAGTGTACATTTTGCATAAAAGGTGTGAAAGACACCAGCTGCTTATCAACTGCCTCTTAAGTTTGCTGTCAAAATTCACTATTGTGAATTGATTTCTATTATGAAAACGTAAACAAAGCCAGCGGCTGATATACAGCTGGACTCCCTGGATGACCTTATTAATAGGCCTTGGTCACAAATTTATAGATTATTTACCAAGATCTATTAATAAGGCCACCCAACAAGCGAAAATCGGATGTTTATTCTCAAGTCTAATAATAAATAATAATCAAAGTCTAGATTCACAATAAAGTATTTTGGCAGAATTTTGAGAGCTGGACTCCCTGGATGACCTTATTAATAGGCCTTGGTCACAAATTTATAGATTATTTACCAAGATCTATTAATAAGGCCACCCAAAAGCAGCTTAAAAACAGATGTTTTTGTTTTGATGTATAACCTTTAAATCAGATGTTTATTCTCAAGTCTAATAATAAATAATAATCAAAGTCTAGATTCACAATAAAGGATTTTGGCAGAATTTTGAGAGCAGCTAAAAGTCTGTTTTTTATTCTCAAATCTAATGTCAAACATTTTGACTTTGTTTACGTTTTCATAATGGCAAACTCTAGAGGCAGCTGGTCTCCCGGATGACCTTATTAATAGGCGTTGGTCACAAATTTGAACTTTGCTAACTTTTTCATAAGGGAAAACTAGATTCACAACAATGTATTTTTATTTGCAGCTGATAAACCTTGATGTCATTATTAATAGACCTTGATTCTAAACAGATGTTTTTAAGATCAGCTGATTTCTTGCAAATATTGCCCTTTGTAAAATTTCTACATTTCTACATTCATGAAAACAAATTCGTGGAAAAGTTATCCCATTCTCTATAATTGTTACGGCCTTATAGTACGTTTACATTGTACCGGATTTAGTAAACCCAGTGGATTTTAATTGTCAATTCTATTGCATTGGCAAACATTTATAATGTACATGCCGTTTTATTCAGAATATTCGTTTGGGAGAAAATAGAACAAAAAAAAAACTGAGAAAAAATTGCTTTCCTTCTAAAAGCTCGTTTCAATTTTCAAAATCCCCTCGATCTCATATGTCAATTCCATGGCACAATAAATAGGTAGTCCATTTAGCGCAGCTGATGTCTCAATCAACTGTCAAAGTGCGTAATTTCTACTTGAATTCGCTGTGCAGTGTTGCCAACCATGTGAAATATTATGAGAAAAAATTTGACAGATGATCGAGACAAAAACAAAGGGTTTGGTTTTGATACATCACCTTATTGTTGCATCATGGTCAATTCCATAATGTATACGTCAAATATAATCCACTGTCCATATTTATTAACAGGTGTTTCTTCACAATTCCAGTAGATTATTTTTGACATATACGCTATGGAATTGGCATTTGAAAGCGATTTAGTAGTCTAAACCACTTTAAACATGGTTTCGATTCGAACTTGGAAAAAATATCGCTGTGTATAAATATATGGTTCGTAATATCATATAATATTAAATTGTTTAAACAAGAACTCTGTAAAATTTTTGTTCGCTATTCGTCTGTTCCCGTACTGCAAGAATCTACTAGATTTTACTATTTTCTTCGATATCATAAAGGAAAATTTGTTATCGTAGTAAAAAGTAGTAGATTCTGGCAGTACGGGAACAGACCATATATGTTTTTTTATTATTTTTTGTTGTTAATAGTCAACGTTTTTCCTAATTTTTTTATCATCATCATTGCAAAGAATGTGTTTTAGGGAACAAGAAAATAAATAAAATAAATGAATTATTAAATAAAAAAAACAAAAACTAGATTTATATACAATTATTTATAAAGAATAAAATTAAGAAAGCATGAGAAAACAAAATTTAGATTAAAAAATAAATAAGAATCACAAAAACAAATTAATAAAAAAAACAATTATTTTTTAACATTAACAATAAGTTTAAAACTGATAAATGCCAAATGTATAGGTATACTGACAGACGAACTACTAATTGCACTACACTATTAATTAATAATTTTTAATCCTAGTTTTTTATTGTTGATTTAAAAAACCAAAACCAAAATAGCTGATTTTAAGTAAGAGGAACAAAACCAATGCTGTCAGCATGACACAATGAATAGTCCATTTAGCGCAGCTGATTCTCAATTAACTGTCAAAGTCGGTGATTTCTACTTGAATTCGATGTGCAGTTTTGCCAACCATGAAAAATATTAAAAGAACAATTTTGATAGATGGTCGAGACAAAAACAAAGGTTTTCGTTTTGATACGTCACCTTAATATTGCATCATTCAATTCGATGAAAAAAAGACAGCAAACTTGAGGAACAGCTAATATGCAGCTAAACTTCCTCGACGACTTTATTAATAAGCCCTGTACGTACGTATTGTATACGTCAAATTAGAAGTGTCATTTAAGGCTACTAGCGCGTTTAGACTACTACATCTACTCGATCTTAAATGTCAATTCGATTGCGTATACGTTACGTTAATCATGTGTATATTTGACGTATAAGCAATGGAATTGACATTTGAGATCGAGTGGATTTAGTAGTTTAAACGTAGCCTAATGCCTAATGTCAAGTCCATTGATTTTATAGCCAAATAAATGACGTTTATATGTCAAACGCATATGGTCTGTTACCATACTCAAAAAGTGCTAAAAATTTATAAAAGGGAAAATCGAAAAAAATTTCGATTAATAGGAGTTTGTGGCAGGTTCTGGAATTGAGTAGTCCTGGTCACTTAATAGGGTCACCTAAGAAGCAAAAAACAAATGATTTTTTTTTTAATTTGATGTCAAGATCTTTTAATAGGGTCACCCAGCAAGCGTGAGTCAGCTGTTTTATCTCAAGTCTAAAATACATACTGCACATTACAAAAAAAAAAAACGTTTATAGGTTTCAATACATCCATTTAAATTAATTCATTTTGAAAGAAAATTATGTTGCCGTAAGACTGCTTTATATAACAAAAAGAAAATAAATAAATAAAAACATCAGACATTATATACACTATATACATTATTAGTATACACAAAAATATAAATATATACAAATTTGAAAAATTAAATAAAAAACTAGTTAATAATTAAAAAAAGAAATGAAAAAAACCTAATCAGTTTAGCAATAAAAAGGCCTTCAAAATGAAAAAAGAAATAAGAAAATATTGAAAAAATAGAAGTGAACTTAGAAAGTGAGAAAAAAATATTAAAACTGGAATGAAATTACAATGTAAGTTATATACATGAAACAACAACAACAAGAAAATTAATAAAAAAAAATTATAGAGTGTGACTGTTTGGTAATAGAAAAAAGTAAAAAAACATATTGAAAACAAAATAAACAATAAATTTTGAAAATAAAACAAATATTGAGGAATAGTTATAAGAAAAATAAATTGGAAATGGAAAATATAAGAAATAAAAATAAAGAAAATAAAAAAAAAAAAAATTAATAATTGAAATTTATTGTTTTTTAATTATTTTTATATTTTATTTCTAAAATAACTAAAAAACACTTAATGATAATTGAAATTTATTATTTTTTTAATATTTTTTATTTTTTTTGGGAATAATTAAAAAAAATGTTTTCTAAAATTTTTATATAATTATATATTGTTTAATATTTATTTTAATCATTTAAAATAATTAGTTTTAATAGGTACGTTTAGATTTATGAAATCCACTCGATCTCAAATGTCAATTTTATTGCGTATACGTCAAATATAATCCACTGTATTTACGTGACGTATACGCAATGGAATTGACGTTAAATATTGGGTAGACTTAGTAGTCTAAACGTAGCCTAATTTCCTTTGTTGAAAGCTTATAAACTATTCACATATGGCAAAGGTTATTTGCCTTAACGTTTAAACTAAAGTTACATGGCCACATATCGAATTTTGAATTGCCAACCATTAGAAATTGCCAAAGACGCAATTTTTAAATTACCAGGGATGGGAAATCTACAGAAATATAAAAAAATACTTCAAATAAGTGGTCTGTTGTCATACTGCAAGAATCTACCAATTTGTATTATTTTTTTTCGAATAATAAAGAGAAAAAACTCTACACCTTGCTGGTTCTGGAACAGATATAATGTGTTATTTTATTTTTCAATGATTTTCGTTATTTAAAAAATCAAACAAAGAAAATATTACTTTACAATTAGTTACTATAAAAAAAATCTTTTAGATTATTAACGAAACAACTGTGTAATTGAAAAGAAACTAACATAAAACTTAAATACTAGAAAAAAAAACAACAACAAAAATTTCCTTGAGTGAAAATAAACATTTCTACTCCCCCAAACAAACTCTTGAAAGCGGGAACAAATTTCCCCTAGAACGAAAAGTGGAAACTCCATGAAACAAAATTGCAATAATTTCAGAACAATATTACTAACAAACATATGAGAAAGATGATAATCTCCAAATTTCTATCTTGTGAAACGAATGTTGAATTAAGATTAAGATATCAAAAAAAAGGGAAGATGATTGAAAAATGATATCCATTAATTATAAGTTCACCCCCAATACACTCACTCACATATTTAAAGAAAAAACAATGGAAAACAAAACAAATATTTCAATTAAGTTGTAATCATAAGTGCTTTCATGGAAATGTGAAAAAAATTAAAAAAATACCAGTATATTTATAAGAAGTGCTTAAATTAAAAATTCAAATAAACAAAATGAACATGAATTGCGAAGAAAACTAAATAAGCAAAGTGTGTTTTATTTTATTTTAAAAAGAATAATTGATAGAAGACGAGGAAAAAAATAAGACTAATTTCTGCATATCGGCAGATTCCGGCATGGCACAATGATACAAGGTATTCTTCTGCAACTTATAAATTAAAATTGTTTATTGTTGTGGTTTGGTTATGTCAAAGCTATATACAACATGTGTGAATGTATGTATGTTTTCAAAAAAAATATTTTTAATTTAAGTCCTTAGAAATATGCATTTTTCAAGGTCTATGGGAGAAGAAATTTAAAATTTGTGGCATGATTCAGTATCAACATGTGATTTTCACTTCAATTTTGTGAAGAAAACCTGACGTTCCACCAATTTTCTACGGACATATCAAGCCTCAAAGTAGAGTTGTATTTTTTTTTTTTTTTTGTTAACAAAAGCTACCCCAAAACGACATTTACATGATGCAATAATAAGGTGATGTATCACAACAAAAACTTTTGTTTTTATTTTTTATTTATTTATTTCATAGTGCCCAGTCTTTCGACCTTAAGGCTGTAAGCTACATTTCACAATTAAATATAAAATTTATCGTATTAAGCGGCTTAAATGTAAAAGGGAGGGATATTGAACTACTAAAGAATATTATACCGATTAAATTACAAAAAAAAAGTTTTTGATTATTATGGATTATGATTAAAAAATTTGATTAATTGGATTATGACTACTCCAGTAGGAATGGAATGGAAAATTATTATATATAAAAATGAGTTGTGTTTTTATCTAAATAATTTGTATCACAAATATAAAAAAATTTAACATACATACGTACATTAAAATAATTTAATTGAATTTGAACTACTCCAATTTATATACAACGTAATGATTTATAAATTCTTCATTGATAAAAAAAAAATAAAATAAGTGAGCAATACTGGGCAATAATAATTTATAAAATTTGATTAACTCGATATAATCATGAGTAATTGGAAATAAGATACTCTAACATTTTACTTTTAAACCAAGCTAATGAATGATTGAATGTTTTTAAGGGTACTGGTAATATGTTATATACTCGAGCAACTCGGACAAGGAATGATCGTTCTAAAGAAGAAGTTAGTAAGGGAATTCGAATTTGAGGATTTCTTTGCGATCTTGTAAAAATAAATAGATTCACAAAGTACAGTGGTATCTGTTTCTTGAAACATTTGTAAAAAAGGAGGACCATTCTCAGTTTAATAAAATCATAAAATCTGCAACCCAAAAAATCAATAACAAAAGGAGTAACATGCTGCCAACTTTTTAGTGAATAAACAAACCTTACCACTCTATTAAATACAACTTGAACCTTTTTAAGGACATACCCAAATGTTCCTGAAAAGACTTCTAAACAGTACAAGATTATCGGCATAATCAAGGCTTTTACGACATATTTTTTGGTATCAATTGAAAGACATAGCTCTGTGCTATAAAGTTTCCTTAACATAAAGTTAACTTTTGACACTAATGAGTTAATATGAGCCTCAAAAGTAAGCCCACTATCCACAAGAACTCCAAGACACTTTATACAATCAACAAATTCAATATGTGCGTTATTATATTTAACATAGCTTTCGTCTTATTTACATTAACAGACAATCTATTTTTCATCATCCAATCTGCCACCGTTAAACATACATGATTTACAACACTTTGCATCACATCCGGGAAAGCAGCATCACATTTCATCAACAACTGAACGTCATCGGCAAAGGCAAAAGGAAGACAATTATCAGAAGATATTGCAACAAAAAAATCATTGATAAACAAAATGAACAACAACGGACCAAGAACGGATCCTTGAGGCACGCCACTTATAACGGGCAAATAGCTCGAACAATTACCACTAGCGAAAACGTACTGATACCTATATCTAAGATACGATTTAATTAAAGCACATGATGTAATTGAAAATCCAAAATAATTACAAAGCTTAAAGACTAGCAGTTCGTGATCAATCCTGTCAAAAGCTTTCTCTAAATCAATAGACAGAAGAACACAGCAACCATGATCACTCGTAATATGACGAATCTTGTCAGTAAGACTTACAAGCAGAGACGTTGTGCTTCTATTATGCCTAAACCCAGATTGCGAATCATGAAGTAAAGATGGGAAGGATATGTGGTCTAAAATCTGTTTCTTTAATATATGTTCCGCCATTTTTGAAAGAATAGGCATTATCGAAATGGGTCGAAAGTCATTAGCAGCATCAGACTTTCGAATAGGAATCACTTTAGCTATTTTCCACAAGGAAGGAAATGACGATGTCATTATTATGGTATTAATAATATGTAAAACGTGATTCCCTATATACGGTAATATGATTTTAAGGAACTTTAGGGTCAAACCATCAGAACCAACAGCATTTGATTTTATTAAAGAGAAACAATCTAACATTTCACACAAGCTAACACATCGAAAGGAGAAATTACCACAAGAGTTGAGAAGAGCAGAATTGTTACTGCCAACATTTTGAAAAGAAGAAAATAAATTATTTATCTCTTCAACATCAACTTCAATAACATCCTTATTCTTCCCAATGCCATGCCTGTTTAAAAGCCCCCAAATTTCTTTAGATGTTTTGCCATTAAAAAGTTTATGATGAAATGAAGCTTTGGTTCTCCGAATCACGCGTTTGGACTTATTACGATTTCTGCAGAACACCCTCCAGTTAGCTTCACTTGGATTATGAAGATAAGACCTCCAAGACAAATCTCGCAGAGAAAGCCAATACTTAATTTCAGAGGTTTTAAACCAATCGTCCTTTCGACCACTAATACACCGCTGCCTACGAACAGGAAAACAACTATGTACACCATTTAAATTAGTATACAATACATCTAATCACAAAATTCCAAAGCACTATCCAAAATGTCAGGAGTAACAGCAGAATAATCTGTATATTCATAATATTTTGGTACTACTTTGCATTCAAGATTTATGATGAAGATCATAGTGGGTGGGAATAGAATTATGTACAATAGAAAGGTTCATATTATTACATATTGTTCTAACATTTTATGATTTGCGAACATCAAATAAGTTATTATTGAAGTCTCCCATCAATATAACTTTTTCATACTGGACAACCAAGTCTGAAAAAACGCTTTCAAAGGAAGAAAAATCTCCATGAGGCAGATAAATAGCCCCAACCAACAATTTATTTCCATTCAAATCTATCTCAACGAAAATAGCTTCCACCACACCCTCATTTTCACTAGCACAAACAATTTTGTGTTTAACATGATTTGCTACATATATAGCAACGCCCCCACCTCTACCAATTGAACGATCATTCCTGTAACACGAGTATCCTGGCATGTCAGCAATATTGTAAGTCATATGTGGCTTAAGCCAAGTCTCACTCACACCTACCACATCTAAATAATTACCCTCTAAAATACTTCTTATTTCATTAATTTTTCCAGAAGTACTGCCAATTGCAAAGCTTTGACAATTAAAATGACCAATGTTAAAATTATTGCCCCTATTGCTCAAACAAGAGGATAAAAAACTGTTATCATTAACAACATCAGGTAGATGGCAATTCATAGAAATAATATCACAATGCATAGAAAATTGCTATAAAAAAATTTGGGATTTTTTTAATACTTTAGTTACTGTTTACTCATTGAGCTACTTAAAAAAACAACGGCAATGAAAAAGGCAATTATGTGCAACAAAATATGTGCAATTACATTAACAAAAGTAAACAGTAAATATAGTACTTTTCGATCATGCTAACTACATGTTGAATTTGAACTACTGATAGTATCCAACAGATTTGCACACGCCAAAACATCCAAAGTTGCAGAAGAATCATCAGCCATTACTGCATCCACAACAGGTTTATCACCATTTACCAGTTTGAAGCTTTTAATTATGTTGTTCAGCTTCAGTTTCTTACAAAGAAAAATCAGTTTCGAACTTGAAGCATTCAAATGGTCATTGAGATACACTCGGGTCTGCACATCCACATCCATGATATCGGATAGGATAATTGGGTTGCACTTGTGATATTTCGACATCAACAGGTAAGTTTGCACATAGGGCACTTGTAAATTTTTCTCTTTGGCGGCATATTTAACAATTCAGTATATCCGTCTCTGATGGGAGCACCAAAACACAAGGAAAATTGGCAGCACAACAATCAAACGAAATCCAAAACCATCCCGCCTCGTAAACAGGGCTGCCAGATTTGACGATTTATCGTCATTTTGACGATTTTTTGGTCAAAAATTGAAAAATGACGATTTGACGATTTTTGCCCAAAAAATGACGATTTTTGGTCATTTTAGTAATATTGCAATATTTGGATTCTTTTTGTTATGGCAACATCAAAAATGTATAAAGCGAAAGAAAAAGTAAAAAGAATATGAATATTTGGCATATGTGTGTGAGGTATACTTTGTATTGTTACAAAGCCAACAACAGTTTACGTTTACCCAGATAGATGCAATATTTGATTTGGTGATGGTTCATATGTTTTTCCTATAATAACTAAATCTGTACGGAAGGTAATGGTATTACCCCATTCCTCAGCAAATGTTGAGCGTGTTTTCAGCCAAGTAAATCTTAATAAAACGAAAAGTCGAAATTCCCCCAATAAGGATTCAATGGAGAATTACCAAAGATTATTTAAAAGTTAATTAAAAGTTAATTAATTAAAACCGACATGTTGAAAATGATTAACACAAATATTTCTTTTCAAAATGAATGACTTTATTAAAGTCGAAATGACTATTCTAATATTTATTTATAAAATAAATGAATTTCTTGATTAGCTTTAAAAAAACGTGTTTAATAAATTGAATACCTCTTTTATGTTCCTTTTAATAAAAAAATTATTTAAATATATCTAAATGTGCGTATTTAAATTTTTGACGATTTTTGATAAAAAAAATCGTCATTTTGACGATTTTCGCGAAAAAAAATCTGGCAGCCCTGCTCGTAAAGAAAACAAGATCCAAACGGAATCGTCTCGGCAAACGAAATATGCAATCACAAGATCGGCAGTACGCAATCAGAAAGCAAACAAACAGCAGCCTTGCTCTTCTTCTTCTTTTCACCAAATGAAATCTCTGCTTTAGCAGTTTTATTAAAAAAAGTGTACAGCAAAAATCCAATAAAAACTCCAATCAACTACGAATCAGCATATTGTACAAACTTAAATCACACTGTTTATTTTCATTTAACTACATTAAATTTGTGTTATTAATTTTATTTAACAATTTTCCCGCGACACAACTTTTTTTTTAGTTGTTTGACATTTCAGGGTTCTCTTTGTATTTCCAATTATTTATTCCAATTCCAATTATTATTTCCAATTGTCTCGATTATCTGTCAATTTTTTCCATATAATATTTCAAATGGTTGGCAACACTGCACATCGAAAAGAAATTACCCACTTTGACAGTTAAATTACCCACTTTGACAGTTAATCAAGACATCAGCTGCGCTAAATGAAATACCTATTCATTGTGCCATGGAAATGTACGTATGTTTAGACTACTAAATCCACTCGATCTAAAATGTCATTTCATTGCGTATACGTCACGTTAATCCTGTTCACAAATCCACTGGATTATATTTGACGTATAAGGAATGGAATTGACATTTGAGATCGAGTGGATTTCGTAAATATAATCGTGCCTTTGACATACTTTATGATGATTTATTTAATATACACACAATGGAATTGACAATTTAAACCCATTGGGTTAATAAAAATCAGTACAATGTAAACGTACTACTACCTTGTAATAATTATACCACAAATTCTCCTAAAAATCATCTATTTTTACTCTATAATTCACACTTTATTCCCATACAACACTACGTTACGTTGTGCACTACTTTCGATTACAACCAGTCAGCCAACCACTCACTAATCGATTAGTAAGCAAAAAACGATCTATAGTAACTCTAGTTCACGTAGCGGATCGATCATTCTCGTTTCTTTTTTAAAAAGGAACTAGTTCCTTAATGTAGTTCCTTTGAACTATGTAAGTACATGGCATTAGACTTTTCAATACAAAAAGTCGATTAATCGAAAGTCGATTTACTTATCCCTAATCATAATTTGCCTAAACCTAATTCGTTAACAACACGGTTTCCATTTAGTCTCTATCCCACCTCATTCGTAAACTTTCGGTTATACCATTTTGAGTTCATCTTTATCGGCCATTTTGTCTTCTCCTCCCATTCGTTAGCAGGTGGAACGTTTTTCAATTTTTTCAGTCGTCGTTTTTATTTTAGCTCCGTTCCAAAACCTAAAAGAATCTACTAATTTTACAAGTTTTGCAACTTTTTACTCGAAAACCGTTCCTGAACCCATAAAACTGGTAAAGCATTGAATCAAATTTAAGAGAGCACAAAACAAAATGGCTTTCTCTTTGTAAACTTTTTGTTATTTGATTTTGAAGTATTGCCATCTAATTTTGGCATTTTTACTAGATTTGCGTTCCCGAACTTTTCAAATTATTTTGTACTCTGAGACTTGAAATGTTTCCCTTTTATTAGCTTTACTATTAAACAAGTGAAAAAGCGTTAAGTTCGGCCGGGCCGAACTTTGGATACCCTCCACCACAGGTATACTGACAGGTATTTGAAATGAAAAAGTGGACCGATATTTATAATTTTAAATAGAGATATTTGGTACCCAATATGAACCCACTGTACCAAATTTCAGCGAATTCGGTTGAAAATCGCGCTTAAGAACCTCAAAATACCGAAAATTTGGGGTGCCCTTATATGGGGGCTACCAGAAAAAGTGGGCCGATATTTATAATTTTTAGTAGAGATATTTGGTACGCAATATGAACCCAATGTACAAAATTGCAGCGAATTCGGTTGAAAAGCGCGCTCAAGAACCCCAAAATACCGAAATTGGGGGGTACCCTTATATGGGGGATATCCGAAAAAATTGACCTATATTTAAATTTTTTGTGGAGAGATTTGGTACCTGCTAAGAACTCAAAATACTAAATTACAGCCAATTCGGTGAAAAATACGATAAAAACCCAAAAAATACTGAAAATTAGGAGGTACCGTTATATGGGGGCTACAAGAAAAAGTGGACCTATATTTATAATTTTTTGTGGATACATTTACTACAAATTCGCTTGAAAAACGCGCTCAAGAACCCCAAAATACCGAAAATTGGGGGTACCCTTATATGGGAGCTATGCCTAAACGTGGACCGATATATCCCATCTTCGAACTTGACCTGCCTGCAGACAAAAGACAACCCTATGCAAAATTTCAGCACCCTATCTCAATTCCTTCAGAAGATAGCGTGATTACAACAGACGGACGGACATGGCTAGATCGTCTTAGAATTTTACCCTGATCAAGAATATATATACTTTATAGGGTCGGAAATGAATATTTCGATGAGTTACAAACGGAATGACAAAATTAATATACCCTCCATACTATGGTGGAGGGTATAAAAAGTACTGGAACAGACCATTTGTTGGCGAAGGTTTGCGTACGACGTCGCTTGAGTCTTGGCAGAACGACGATTAACAAGCGAATTTTATGAAGGCTGGAGTCTTGGAGGCTTCCCACTGTTCTTTTGAATCTCTCTCTCTCTCTTTTATTATTTTTTTTTCGTTTTTCCATATATAGTTCCTTTGCTCCATATAGTTCCTTTGCTCTTTATAGTTCCTATGCTCCAAATAGTTCCTTTGCTCCATACAGTTCCTTTGCTTTAAATAGTTCAAAAAAGGAACTGGATCAGAGAAAGGAATTATATTAATTAAAGAACTGGAACTAGTTCCGTTCGTTCCTTTCTCGGAATAGTTCCAATGAACTAGTTCGTTCCGGAACTACCCAACTCTACTAGTCACAAGTTGTAAATTAAGAAAAAAACGGAATTTAAAAACAAATTAAAAGCAAAAAAATACTCGAAAAGCAGTTAAATTATATTTTAAATTAATAAATGTAAGATATCCATCAATAATACAATAAAAAACTACAAAATAAATCTCTAAAAAAATAATTAGCCGAAGAATTATTCTGAGATAACTGACATTGAGTTCATTCGTTTGTGTGTGCGTGAGTGTGTGTGTTTGCAAAGCAAATAAGGCTGACAGAGAGAAAACGAAAAAAAACGTCACACACACAAGTCGTCGTCTCTAGAGGAAAATAGAACAAAAACAACAACGACCTGACAAGAGTTACGCGACAAGCAAAATAACAATAATAATAAGCAAAGCAAATAAAAAAACTCCAACAACAACAAAAGAAAAATATTAATTTAATTATAAGTCCAAAGAAAACAAGTCCGAATTTTGTTAAGAAAAAAATATATAAATGATTATTGAGTGAAAGGGCCGTTCGGCTTTGTACCCACGAAAGAGGTAAGCAAGTGATGGCTGGTGTTTTCAAAAAGGCGTGGATTTGTTTTTGCGGAATTGTAATGTACCCCCCAGAGAATGTACTAGCAAAATTTGTTTTGCGAAATAAAATTGCAATTATTGATGCGCATAATTAAAAAAAGCAGAACGAACTCACAACAACAACATGTGTGTGTGTGACATACATACAATTGTGTTTTGCAAAAAAGCAAATAAACTGAAAAAAACTATATCAAAGTCCAAATACTCGATTAAAAAAAGGCCCTTTCCATCAAACAGTAAGAAAATACGTAAAGACATCTTTAAGTTTGGCCGGGCCGAATTTTTTATATCCTCCCCACAATGAGGTGGCCATTTAAAATGCCACCCAATGAGAACCTAAAAAGTGGAGCAATATTGAAAATTGTTGCAGCCAGGTCGGTTGTTAAACGAGCCCCGAAATGTGCAAAATACCGAAATTTGGAGATACTGTTGTATGGGGGCTATATCAAAATGTGGACCAAAATTGGCAATTTTTGGTTGGAAGGTGCGCCTCCTAATGGGAATCCAAAATACCACACTGCAGCCAGATTTGCTGTAAAACGTTCCTAAAATCTACAAAATAGAGAATATTAGATTGTATCGTTATATGAGGACTACCCAATATTGACAAATTTTGGTAGGAAGATGTGTCACCCAATGAGAACCGAAATACCAAATTGTAGCCAAACCGATCCAAAACGTGCCAAATATCCCCAAAATTCCGAAATTTTTAGGTACCCTTATATGGAGGCTATTCTAAAACATGGACCGATATATCCAATTTTCAAATACCAAACATCCTAGAAGTACTAGAAATGACTGTGCAATATTTCAAAACTCTATCTAAGAAATTTGCGATTTCTATCGTGATTTCAACAGACATAGCATCTCATTCTAATCTAGAATACCTATATATACTTTGTGGGGTCTTCGGTGGATATTTCAAGGTGTTTCAAACGTAATGACAAATTTACACTCCACCCTATGGTGGAGGGAGGGTATAAAAACCAAAAACACATTTGTTGGCGAAATATCCAAGGTTTATTTCTATCGCCGGCCGAACCGAGTGTTAGTTTATTTTTAATACAAACTGAACTAAATAAACAACTTGGTCTCCTTCCCCCCTCCTCCATATCACTTGCTGCCTTTGCACTGTAATTGAATCTTCCGACTTGAGCAAAAAACAGAAATCAGCCAACCACCAGACGTTACGTTCCGTTCCATTCATATTGCTGCATGCGTATGTGTTCCTCGATTTTGCATTTAAAAACACCACGTCATTGCACTTTTAATCCATCGATTGTTTTGATTTTTTGTTTTTCAAAATAAAAAAAATATCAAAAATTTTGAACTAGGGCAATGATTTGCAAGTTAAGTTTATTTTGGCAGCTTTCGAAGCGATTTAGCTAGGGTGATAAACTACAACTACGAAAAAGATTTAAGATGAGATTTTCAAAATATGAGGAAATTGTAATTAAAAAAATATATATTATTTCTACTGGCTTAGGTATAAACCGTCTGGCCAAAACATTGAAATGTATACGCCCAACAACCCAGGTCACGTTACAATATATTTTTGCGTATGTATAGGCTGGTCTGTTATTTAAATTTATTAATTAGAAAAATAATGAACCTTATCTCAATAGGAGCTGATTTTGCACAATCTTATCATTAGCCGAAATTTTCCAAACTTATCTGTTTTATGAATACACACACACACTCTGAATAATAACGAGATGATTTAGGAGAAAATTCACTTGCGTGGATTTGTTAAATATTTTTTTTTTTTGAGACCTATAATAAGCGTGGATTTTTTAAGTAATTAAAAAAGATTTCCAGGCGCGTCGGTATTTTCTGCAGTTTTTCCAATTTTAAAGACCATCTTCGGCAATTTTATCTTTCACTTGATCTTTCCATCTTATTCGTTGGCTTCCCCTTCTGCGTGAACCATCAGCTGGTTCGCTCTTATATGTCTTTTAGGCTGGGGCATCTTCATCCATTCTTACAACATAATCTAGCAAACGTAGTCGCTGCAGCTCAATACGTCTAACAATGTCGATGTCCGAGAATAGCTGGTACAGCTCATGGTTCATTCGACGGCGATATTCACCGTCAACGCAGATCGGTCCATAGATCTTCCGGAGAATTTTTCTCTCAAACACTCCAAGTGCTGCCTCATCTGCTTGCGCAAGTACCCATGCTTCAAATCCAGATCCAACAGCACGGGTAGTAACAGCGTCTTGTAGAGTGAGAGTTTGGTCTGGCAGGAGGTGGCCCTGCTTTTGAGTTGCTTACTCAGACCATCTGTTGGACATCTTCTATCCTTCTCCGAATTTCAAAACTGATACCATTCGTTTTGTTTCTGGTTGTACCAAGGTATATAAAATCTTTAACTACCTCGAAGTTGTAGTTCTCAAGTTCCACAGTTGGTCCGAGTCTACTGGAAGTCTTGCGCGTTGATACCATCAGCTTGGTTTTCTCGCCATTTACTTCCAGACCCACTTTGACAGACTCCTTTTCAATTTGTTCAAAGGTGGCTGTTACCGCTCTCAATGTTCGACCCATTATGTCGATGTCATCGGCGTAGGCGAGTAACATGTGTTGTTTGGTGTACAGAGTGCCATTTCTGTTCACCTTTGCCTTTCGTATGACCTTTTCCAGCAGGATGTTAAAGGGCTCCGAGAGGTCCTTTCCTACTTTAACTGTTGACCTTGTGCCACTTAAAGTTATCCTGCATAGCCGAATTAATTTTGCAGAAATGTCGAACGCAGACACCTCTGAACGGATAGGGCTGTCGAATCGGCTATGTAGTCGACGAATAGGTGGAATGTGTCGATGTGTTTTTCCTGTTTTTTTTTTTAGGATTTGGCGCAGGGTGAAAATCTGGTCAATGGTAGATTTGTCAGGTATGGTCCAATAATGTCATTGTCAGTAGTTCACACAGTACGCTGGATAGCACTTTATATGCAATGGGAAGGAGACTTATTCCTTTATAGTTGGCACATATCGTCTTGTCTCCTTTATTGTGCACGGGACACAGGATGCTGAGGTTCCAATCATTGGGCCTGCATTCTTCTACCAAAATTGTACTAATCAGCTGGTGCATGCTCCTTACCAGCATCCGACCACCAGTCTTGAATAGTTCGGCTTGTAACCCATCGGTACCTGATGCTTTATTATTCTTCAGGCGCTGGATTGCTATTCTGACTCCATCTTGGCAAGGTGGTATACACTCTAACCATCATCTATTATTGGTTCTGGGGTATCCACTTCACCGCTACTATTTGATACCAGAAGTTTTTCAAAATGTTCTGTATCTGTCACCAGGTTTCCTTCTTTATCTCCACAGGAGGATGTACCTGCATCAAAGCCTTCGTTTTGGCGTTTTACTCGTTGGTAGAATTTTAGGACTTCATTCTGACTCCTGTACATCTCGATTTGCTCACGCTCACGTTTATCTTATCACCCCTACGCCACCCTATTTTTTGAAGTTGTATATTAGGCGTGAATTTTTTAAATAATTTGTTTTTTCTCTCTCTAGCAAACAATACAAAAAGAAAGAATGTCAACCGATTCACCGATACCATCGGCACCTGAATTACCCACAACCTCACACATCACCACTACCAGTACCACCAATACAACTGAGGGTGATGCCTGGAATGCAGCCTTTAATGACAACAGTATGTCTTCGTCAAACGAAAGTAGTGAGGTCACAACTACAATAACTTCGAACAATAACAACACCACATCCCCAGGCTGTATAACTACGAACGATACACCCAATATAAATGAAAAATTTGCTGCAACACCCTCACCATCATCAGCCTCATCCACAGCCTATTCATTTTCGGGAAGTGCATTGAACAGTGATAACCTTAAGGATAACATAGGAAGTACCACAACAACAACAACAACAGGTGATAAAAATACTGCTGGCGGTGATAAAAAGGATGAAGAAAAAGTCGAAGAATCGATGTTTGAGTGTAACATTTGTTTGGACACCGCCAAGGATGCTGTGGTCAGTATGTGCGGTCATTTGTTCTGTTGGCCATGTCTGCATCAATGGCTAGAGACAAGGCCAAATCGTAAGCTATGTCCCGTTTGTAAGGCTGCCATTGGTGAGGATAAGGTAATACCATTGTATGGACGTAATAGTACCAAACAGGAGGATCCACGGTAAGTTTTGAGGGGGGGAGAGGGGAAGAGAGAGATTTAATTGTTTTTTTTTTTCAATTCACAGCAACAAAGTACCACCACGTCCAGCTGGCCAACGTACCGAACCAGAGCCTCAACAGGGTTTTCAGGGCTTTAGTTTTGCCGATGGTTTTCACATGTCTTTTGGTATTGGTGCATTTCCCTTTGGTTATTTCACCTCGTCTTTGAATTTCGGTGAACCAAGACCAGCAGGTTTGTAATATACAAAAAATTTACTACAACTGTTTCAATTTTTAATTATTTTTTTTTTTTGATATTTTCAGCTGCCAATCGTGGTACCACCCAATACGAAGATGAACAACAATTATCGAAATTATTTTTATATTTGGCGTTTCTGTGCATTGCTTGGTTGCTATTCGCATAGCCCCAATATTGAAAATCGGTATTATTGAGAGAAATAAAAAACAAGAAGCAAAAAATCCACCACAAAGGAATGCGGGAAAAAAACGATACTGCTCTAAAGAACACACACATACTATAGTTGCGTGTGTGTGTTTGTGGTATTATAAATTATTCTATACATGTTGTTATAATCTTCTTTTCAGGTCCCCTGATTACCTTTTTTGTATCAAAATCTACTTTTGTTGTTTTCTTTTTTTTTTTAAGCTGTGTAAAACAAAAAACTTCCAAAAATGAACTTTTTAGCAAATTTTTAGAATTCCATTAAAAAATTTTTTTCTTCAATCAAATGGATTTAGAAACGAAAAAATCCCCCTGTTGTATTTTTTCTATGCAAAAAGTGATGAAGTACAACACAATTTTCCGATGCAGCGTGATATTTTAGTTCATTCTAGTTTTTCTAGTTTCTTCAAAGGCGCTCTAAAACGCAATTTTATACAAAAGAAAATAATATGTACCTATTTTTTCCTTTATTTTTTTTATAAAAAAACAATACTTTTTTGGTGTTTGTCTTATAACTTGTATTGTTTTCCATTTTTAAGTAATTCATATTTGTCGTATAATTATATATACCGGTTGTTTATCCTAAATGAAACATATTCAATAAAGACATAAAATTAATGAAATCGAAATAATGGTTTTTAAATATTTTTTTCAATAAAAAAATTATTTTTTTTCTTCCTGGATTTTTTTAAAAAGAAGAAGAATACTTTTTCAATACCCCCAAACAAGGCGTGGATTTTTTAAAGAATATTTTTTCAATACCCCCAAACAAGGCGTGGATTTTTTAAAGAATATTTTTTCAAACAAGGCGTGGACCCCCAAACAAGGCGTGGATTTTTTAAAGAATATTTTTTCAATACCCCCAAACAAGGCGTGGATTTTTTAAAGAATATTTTTTCAATACCCCCAAACAAGGCGTGGATTTTTTAAAGAATATTTTTTCAATACTCCGAAGAGGCTTGGATTTTTTAAAGAATATTTTTTCAATACCCCCAAACAAGGCGTGGATTTTTTAAAGAATATTTTTTCAATACCACCAAACAAGGCGTGGATTTTTTAAAGAATATTTTTTCAATACCCCCAAACAAGGCGTGGATTTTTTAAAGAATATTTTTTCAATACCCCCAAACAAGGCGTGGATTTTTTAAAGAATATTTTTTCAATACCCCCAAACAAGGCGTGGATTTTTTAAAGAATATTTTTTCAATACCCCAAAACAAGGCGTGGATTTTTATACCCATCACCACATTGTGGTGATCCGATTTAGATGAAATTTGGCATACGTCACTTATTTGGCCCAAGGACGAACCCTATTGAAATTGGGAAAAATTGGTTCAGATTTAGATTTAGCTTCCATATATATTTTCGTCCGATTTAATGTAAATGATGCAACAAAGTCTCTATATATTTTTCGATTTGCACGAAATTTGGCAGATCGCAATGAATTAGGTCTAGAATGATGTGTGTTAAGATTCCTGAAGATCGGTTCAGATTTGGATATAGCTCCCATATATATTTTCATCCGATTTAATGTAAATGGTGCACCAAAGTCCCTATATATCATTCGATTTGCACGAAATTTGATGATGTGTGTTAGGTCTAGATATATATTTTCATCCGATGTGTGTTATATATTATTCGATTTGCAGTTTCCTGAAATAGAATGAGGTGTGTGAAGTTTCCTGAAAATCGGTTCAGATTTAGATATAGCTACCATATATATTTTCGGTCAGATTTAGATATAGCTTCTATATCTGATCAAATGAAAAATTTAGTATCGGTTGAAGAATGACATGTTTATGGATCCAATTTAACTTTACTGGTCCGCTGGTAAGGATTCATCTGTTGAAACGAAACGAAAAATTAAAAAAAAAGAATGAAACCAAAATTTATTTTATTTATTTTTTTTTAAATTAAAATTTTCAAAATATTTTTTTCGAAACCAAAATTTTCCGGAACCCAATTTTCATTTATTTCATGACTACTGAAATGGATACATAATTTGTTTAAATATGAGTTGGTGACATGTGTCGGCGTCTTCGGGAGATACGACGACCGGTTTTGGCAGATTGACGTCTCTGGGATGCACGACGACTTCTTCGAGGGGCTGGGCGACTTCTACTAACAACGCTACGACGGCTGGCCCGAGTACCACGACTTCCTCTGCTGCGAGTACCCCGACCTCCAGCTGCGTCCATTTGCGCAAAAATATTCCGAACCACGTTAGTTATCTAAATTTGCAATAACCATCATACAAAATTAAGTTATAAATATCTAAGGAAGAGAATAAACCTTTTGCGGTTGCAACTGCTTTCTTTTCGAGCGTCTAGGCATAACAATATCCTGCTGCTCCTCTGCACTACCCACCTCCTCCACCTCTTCCAATTCCTCCTCTTCATTGGTATGTTGAGACCTCAACAAAGGTGACATTTCGTATTCGTTTTGACGGCGGAAATTAAAAGGCATCCGGATTGTGTTATCCTCAGTCACAGCTAATATTCCCAATCCCTCACCCACCTTAATGGCATCAGTTAGATATTTTCGAACACTGGCCATGCTGTGTTCCTCTTCCTCATCATATGCATCCAGATAATCTTTTATATCCAAAATGAGATTATCGACAGTTTCACCTAAAATGAGATATTTTTTTAGTAATTGATGGGGAGGTTCTACATTTTTATACTCACTTAAATTCGGACGTTCTGATAACGCATTCAAAATACGCGGTAAAATGATTGATTTAGTATCTTCCATTTGTTAAAATTTATCAAAAATATAATAATAATAATTAATACAAATTGATAGTAGAAAAAGAAATGTATTGAAATTAAAAAAAAAAACTCAATTGAAATTTGGCACAAAGAGCATAGCCTACATTTTAAATTATTTTCTTATTTTGTAAAGTGATTTGGGAGCCAGGATAACTCAGGTTATAACACAAAAGTATTTTTAAAAATTCCACGCCTAGTTTTAAAATATCCACACCTTGATTCGGATATTTAAAAAATATTTTTAAAAATCTAAAATAAAAGACTACAAATTGGCCTTTCCAAAATGGGCCGTTCAAGTTTTATGAATAAATCTTGGGTGCGTTATTGCATAATCGTTTGTGTAAACACGGCCACTAACAACCAAAAGAGAGAACAAAACATAAACAGCTGTTCTTGTTGTTAAGCAGACGTCTGATATTCAACGTATGATACCCTAAGGTTCATATTTGTTTGTTTTGATTCTGCTTTATCAGTTACGTTGTAAATCAAATTCGCCCAATTCCGCAACGCCGTCGATTTTAAATATTTCGGCATTGTAACCTAAAGAAACGAAAGCAAAGGCAGCGTCTTGACCGTCTTGGTCCAAAAAGTTCCATTCATTTGAAGTATTAGCCTCATTGGCCACTGTCACAATGGCCACAAAACGTCCACTGTCCGTTACCGAGACCATAGAAGTCGGCCAACAGCCACCACACAAAAAGATACGTATTCAAACAACAAAAAATGCCACCACCAGTGGCAAACTGCAACAGGCCCTCAATGTCTTGGAGACAATTTCACCACAAAACAGTAAGGAGCTACTCGATGTCCTGGTCAAGATAGCCGATGAATTGGTATTGACCGATTGCCAATTGCCAGAGATTCATGAAGCGGTCCACAAGCTCATCGAACTCTTTCGTCAGGAACGGGATGGTGATACCACAATACGGGTAATGATTTTGGGCCTATTGGCTGATCTATCAGAAGTTCGGATATCCGAAGTAGTGAATACACTGATTGACGAAATAATTGGCGTCTTGAAATATGAAAAGTCACAGAAGGTTATTGCCCAGGGCCTGAGCAGTCTGCATAAGATCGGTTTGAATAACTTGAAAATTCTACCCACAATGCATCTGACGAAGATTGCCCATTTTGCCCAACAACAGCTCTCGTCGGAATCACATCATACCCAAAAGAATGCCCTGATGGTGTTGGCCGCCTTTGTGGCGTTGAGTGATGCCAAGAAGGGTGTCATCGATACCATTGGCCATTATGCCGATTCTCAGGATTCTGGGGTAAGGGCTCAAAGTTTAAGGTCCATTCTGTGTTTGGGTGAACGAGGAGCAGTGTTGTCACCTTCGCTCTATCAAAGGGCAGTGGATGCCATGCAAGATGATTATGAATGTGTCCGGCAACAGGCCCTACAATTGGTATTGCAATTGGGCATTACGCATCCGGAGCACATGATTGTGTGTGGCACGGCGGAGGATGATGAAGAAATGCGTCTCATAGATGCCGCCTTCAGCAAGGTGTGTGGAGCATTGTGTGACCTCTCGATACAAATACGGGTCCAAGCGGCGGAACATTTGGGTGAAATGACAATGGTGGGACCGGAGTTTCTGCATCAGACGTTGGACAAGAAGTTGATGAGTAATTTGAGACGTAAGAAGACGGCCCATGAACGGGGTGCCCAATTGGTGGCCTCGGGTGAATGGTCATCGGGAAAGCGTTGGGCTGATGATGCTCCCCAGGAGCATTTGGATGCCAAGACCATATCATTGATAGCCAGTGGGGCCTGTGGCGCCTTGGTCCACGGCCTGGAAGATGAATTTATGGAAGTGCGTATTGCCACGGTGGATTCGATGTGTAAACTGGCGTTAAAGCACCCCGATTTTGCGGTGACCTGCTTGGATTTTTTGGTCGACATGTTCAATGATGAAATTGAGGAGGTACGCCTCAAGGCCATTTACAGTTTGACAGCCATAGCGCGACACATTGTGTTGCGAGAGGATCAATTGGAAATTATGTTATCCTCGCTGGAAGATTTCTCGGTGGAGGTGCGCGAAGGTTTACATCTTATGTTGGGTGCCTGTCGGGTGTCCACCCAGGCATGTCTGCTAATGGTGGTACAGAAGCTACTCGATGTGTTGGCCAAATATCCACAGGACAAACTGTCGGCATTCGGTTGTATGCGTAAGGTGGGCCAAAAACATCCCCACCTGTGTATGGCTGTAACGTCACATTTGCTGCAGGATCATCCATTTTTCGATAGTGCGGAGAGAGATGTTGAAGATCCTTCGTATTTGTGTATTTTGATTTTGCTCTTCAATGCCGCGGCTAGCTTGGTGCCAATCATAAGTTTGTTTCCCGATGTCACACTGAAACATTATGCCTATCTGAGGGATGCAATGCCCAGTTTGGTACCACCACTGCCCATTGAGGGGGCATCAACGAAGAAACCAATCGATGATTTGGGTAGTTCGAATAATTCGCGAGAATATTTGGAGACCATGTTGGCCCATATAAATGATATATTTTCCATACCCACACAAGAGAGGCGGGTGCCGCTGCTCAAAACGGCTCAGGATAATTTGAAGGTAAGATAGGCGGGGCTTTCTCAATAACATTTTGAAATATAAATTTTAATCATTCATCTTTTCTAATTGCAGCGTTTGGGTGAAATAGACCCCGAAATGTTGGGCACAGCCAACTTTTTGGAAACCTTTTTGGCCGCCCAAATACAAATTGAACAGCTGCAGTCGTGTACAACCTCCCAACACAGCCGAGCCCCCCTTAAGGAATCCCTGGCCCAATTAGTTCGCAACTGTCTCAAATTGCAACACATTTTCTCCGGCCTAACCTACAGCGATATGTTGCTTGTCAAACAAATATGCCTTCGGGCATCCGCCTTACATTTGGTACTCGTGGTAAGAGATCGTTCTCAAAGTGCCTTGGGCCCCTGTCAAATGTTATTGCAAACTGCTTCGGACATTAGCAATTTCCTAGACGATAAACAAGATTTTCAACCAGATGAACTAACAACAGAGCTATTAAATCAATTGGCCAGTATTGTTGACCCTAAACCCGGCAAAGTATTTCGTGAAATCCTCCCATTGGTACAGAAGCCGTCCGTTGTGCGAATGCCACCACCAAATGTCAATATCAAAATGTGTGAGGCCAACATTTTGGAGCCGTGTCCACAAATGTCACAGGATAATGTTATTAAGGTGACGGCGGGCCTTATTGCCGCCCTTCCCTTTGTGGCCGAAATCGATAACCTCCAGGAGTCGCAAAAGAATGATATGCGTATAAAAATTAAATATCCCGATCAACATTTACATACAGTAGTACCGAAATTATCGGATTTTAAGAAAATCATGACCGAACAGGGGGCCCATGAAACGAATGTTAAGCTGAGAACAACCATCCTGCTATCACATTCGGTATGGACCGAAGCATCATCGGTGGAAATAATGTTGTGTTTGGCGGTGAGGCCGGGTACCGATTTGGAGCTGTGCAAACCGGCAAAGATTTTATTTGCCCCGAAACCCGTTAGGCGGGGTATTTAAATATGATTTAGGGTAGAGTTAGATGTGTGGATGTAAGGAAAACATTTTGATTTTTATTAAACGATGATTAAAAACCAAACAACAAATTTAAAATAATTTTTTTTAAGAATATTTGTCTAAGGACCCATAAGGCGTGGATTTTTTAAAGTCCCACAAGTGTAGAATTTTTGAAGAATATTTCTTTGTTAATCAAAAAGCTTGGATTTTTACAAAAAAGGTAAACAATTTCATTATAACATTTTTAAATTTGTAAGAAACAAATATCCCCCATTATACACACACAATGTGAACACACCTAAGCATCATATGGCTGACATTTGTGTATCATTCACAATAGCGAAAAACACCGCCAAAATTGTTATCGACTTTGCTGCGCCTGCATCAACATCAGCAATTATTTCATTTGTGTGTACTTTTTTGCAATATCAAGACAACAAATAATTGCAATAATAATTTAATTGAACATAGTGTTAAAAACTCAATATATTTTGTAAATTTAATACAAAAATGCAGTGGCTGTAACGTGAAGACGGAATTGGCATCAAGTCTTTTGTTTCCGCAATGTTTATGTGAACACTTTGGCAAAGCAGGCATTGTGGCCCTTTTAGCTCAGTGGTAGAGCACTGGTCTCGTAAACCAGGGGTCGTGAGTTCAAACCTCACAGAGGGCAAGTTTTCTATTTTTTTGTTTTTTTCTTCTAGAAAATATTTACATTAAACAAACTGTGTCCTTTGAAATAGGTACTTACAAATGTTGCGGAAATGTGGGACACATACTCATTCAACCCGAATCTTATGCAAATTGGTTATGAGGGATTAGGAGGTAAGTGGGCGCATAATAAAGGGTTATCTTTCAAAGTAAGTTGTTAAATATTGTTTTCTTTTCAGTTGACAGGTGCTTTAATTTGGCATAATTCGAAATTGAATAAATTGAAATTGAATTGAAATTTGTATAAAAATTAGCAAAACCTATGACAAAAATGGTGATTCTGTAAAAATCACATATCGTACTTTCATTTGGCATAATTCGGAAGAAATTAGTTTTAGGTGTTTTTGCTAAAAACACTGAAACCAGCTGGCCATTCACAACGTCGGAAAAAATGAAAAAAAAACTTATCACCTTGGTATACCTTCAACATACCACAACATTCCTTGATTTTTGATTGTGCAATTTTCAGGAAAATACAGAATACAAAACTACATACACTACCTTGAACAGACCAATATTGATTTTTGATGAAAATCGCGTCCAACATCCCCAAAATACTGACATTTGAGGAGTACCGTTCCAAGGGGGTTACCCTAAAATTTGTGTCAATGTTTATCATTTTTTGGTATGGCGATTTTGTACCAAATGAGAATCCATATAATCAAATAACATCCAGATTCGGTTGAAAAATTTATCCAAAATACCGAATATTGTACCCCTACATGGGGTCTATCCTGAAACTTAGACCAATATTGATAGTTTTTGGTAAGGAGATTTGCTACCCAATGATAACCCAAAATAACAGTCAATTTTTATCTAAAATATTTCAAAATACCGAATGTTTGCAGGTATCGTTATATGGAGGCTAACCTAAAAAATGCATGGTATAATAATAGAAGGTAACAGCAAGTGTTGTTGTACAACAAACGATACAACAACTACATGGAAATTTGTTTTTGTAAGTTATACTAGTGTCAACGTAAATGTAAACAAACAAATAAATTATATTTATTTTGAAAATGAAATATTTTCGAATCCTCAAAATAAAATTTGAAAAACATGAATGAAAATCTATCAAATTTATATTTCTATCGCTTCCACGTCTTTCCTATAATTGAACAATTGCCACTTATATGTGTAACACATATGAAAATGCAGGGAATTGCGAGTTATTCAATGAAGAAAGATTTGCTTTCTCAAACTTTCCCAGCAGACAGATTGAGTAAACTGAATACGGGAGCATATTTAATAAAGGACAATTTCAAATTGTATGCGTTCCCAATTTTCCTATTGGGTGATTTTTAAAAACATAATTTGTCAAATTCATATTGACACTAGTATTACGTTGGAATCAAATCAGCTGGGATTTGCTGTTACCTTTTATAATTGTACCATGTAAAAAATGGATCAATCATGATAGTTTCTGGTAAGGAGGCTATCGTAAAAAGTTAACCAATATTGTTAATTTCTAGTAGGACGATTTTCCACCCTGTGAGAACCCAAAATAGCAAATTCGGATGAAAATCGTATTCAACAATAATACCAGTTATATGTAGGCTATCGCAAAAATGGACCTATATTGATAATTTTTAGTTAAAAGTGGACCAATATTGTTCATTTCTAGTAGGACGATTTTCTACCCAGTGAGAACTCAAAATACCAAATTACAGCTGATCAAATTATCGTATATTGGGAGGTACCGTTATTTGGGGTCTACCGTAAAAAGTGGAATAATATTGATAAATTTTAATGGGACGTTTTTTATCCAGTAAAAAACCTAAAATACCAAAAATATGTCCAAAAGCTTCAAAATACCAAATATAGGCAGGTACTGTTATGTGGGAGCTACACAAAAAACGTGGACCGATATAATTTTCAATACCACATATCCAAGGAGTGCTACCACTGTCTGTGATATCATTTCAGAACTCTATATTAAAAATTGCGATCTCTATTGAGATTTCAAATGACATACATTTTTATTCTGATCATACATATATACTTTATGGGGGTCTCAGGTGTATATTAAAAAAAAAAACAATTTTATATTTTTATTTTTGAAGCCACGAAATGACAGTACTTTACTTTAATGGGGCCCTCTGACGAATATTGCGAGTTATTGCAGACGACATTGAATATCAAAAGAAAGATTACCACTGAAGAAGTGCTGGCGAAATTTTTTTGTTCAGTTATAAATGTTGATATTTAATAATTGGCATCGTTTTGTTAAAAATAATTGATTTTTTCTCATTTAATTAAGTGACCACAATAATAATCTATCAATTCTTTAATGTAATCGATTAAATAATTAACTATCGATAAAACTTAATGTTGACAGCACTCATTTCAAGCCATGATCAAGAGAAAGTTTTCTTCTACTGATAAGGAGTGAGAGAGAGCGCGCGCGTTTTTCTTGACAAGAATTTATTTATTCTAATTGGAATTTTCATTTAATAGACGTTATTTAAGACGTCTTCAATTTTATATTTAAAAATTTGTGTTATTTCTTTTATTGTTTTTTTCATTTATTCCTTCTTTTTCTTACATTCCAACGGTCACAATAACAAAAATTCCTTTAATGTTTGTTATTAATTTCCTTCGGTCCATTCATTGTTGACAACACTCATTTCAAACCAAGATCAAGAGAAAGTTTTCTTTTACTGCGGAAGAGAACGAGAGAACCATTCTCTATTGTGATTGATTGTGCCAAACAGCAAGAGACCCAACCAGAGAATGAATTACAACAGTAAAAAGCATTTCTTTGTGGGACGGCAAGTAGTGAAGACGCTGTTTTGTACAAGTGAAGAAGAAGAAGCAGAAAAAAAGAAGAAAAATTAAAAATAAATAGTAATTTTAAAGAAATAACGAACTAGTAATAAAAAAAAACAATTAACGTGATATTTATAAATGAAAAAAGATTAACATTTTAACAAAAAAAGAACAATTGTGCATTGCATTGCGGCCGGAATTGACGTGTCTGTTTTTGTTTGGAAGTGGCTTCTTGATCATACCTGGTTTATTTTGGTTGGCTTTTTGAAAGAAAGCCTAAAAGAAACATACGCACACACACACCCAGCCAGCCATCCAGCACGTATTACTACGATTGTGACGGACAGACGGACGTGAAAAGAGAAAGTCTCGGGGCGCATGATGGTAAATGCTGAATGAATTCCAATAGTTGTTGAAGCAGCAAGAAGAAGAACTACAAGAAACGCAACAGTCATACGGTGGAGTTAGTAACCGTAAAAATTGTTAAGAAGTCAAACTTGAAAGAAGAAAAGAAAAATAGTCTGGAAAAGTCGTCGTCGTTGCAACGAGAAAAAAATTATTCTTATTGGAGTTTTGTTTCGGCACATTTCCTATTGGAGTATTTAAGCTGGTAAGTGGAGTGAAATATTTTATTTTTTGTTATTTATTTTATATCAATGTTTTTCTTTATTTATTAGTTTTAATGGTTTTGGGGTTTTGAAACTGCAGTTTAGTGACATGCATCATCTTGGTTTATTTGGTGGCCTATTGAAGATTTTGGTAAATAAGTTTCTTGGATAGAAAAAATGATAAAGATGGTTTTTATAGCCTGGTTCTGTGAGATTTGGTGATAGTTAATACCAAGAACTTCAGTGCCGGAACTAAAATGGAATCGATTCCTACTCCTACTTTCTAAAAAAAAAATTCAAACAAAAGAATCAATAGCACCCAACTATGTAGTTGTACTCCCGTCAATCCCCCGTGCCTACCAGAGTTAATTCCAAGCCTAAGGGACTAACATAAAATCGATTCTATACCATAAAATTGGATAAAATATTTGTGCAATCACAGGAGCCTCACAGACAAAAAATCAGAAACTCATCTGGAGCCTAGAATGTGTTTCTTCTTCCATTCGTTTAGAACTTTAAAAAAAACTTACTCCAAATTAAAAAAAAACTCACCAAACATTCTAAAAAAGAACCAATTGCAACAACGAAGTTGTATTAAGGAAACCGACTGTTAGATTTCAATTAAAAAAAGAATTCGTACTACAACTTTCTAAAAAAAATTTGAAACACAAGAACCAATGCAACCCACGTACCCCCGCCTCCCAAGATAGATGTTTACCACAGAAATCACTTTGATGGTGTCACTAAACTGCAGTTTATTTCTTCTGTTTTTCAAATGAATGTTGTTGTAATATAATTAAGAATCTTGCCCAAGCATGACGGGGAATATGGAATAATGTTGTTATGTGGAATTTGTCTTACTACATACTTTAGGGATGTATGCTGGAACGGTAAAAATTTTTATTGCTTAATAGATTGTTATGTGAAGTTTCTTTTTTTTGTGTTTTGAAATTAAGTGGGTATATATTTACTATATTTTTGAATTCTATATTCTGCTAAAACTGCATATTTTGAATCTATCTATTTGGATCAATTAAGAAATATGTAGCACTCGAAAATGTCCCTAAACTATTTACTATAACTGGGGGGTATTTTGAACGGAAGTTCCAATCGATTCGGCTTTAATATGATTTGTTTGGCTATAAATTGGATATAAACAATATTGGTTCATGGTTAGATATAACCCTCATATAACGATGCCCTACAATTTTTGATTATTTGAGAATGTTGGACAAGTTTTTAAACCGAAGAAAAAAATAGTTTTTTAAAAATCCACATCATAAATAGGTGCTTGAAAAAAATATATTTTTTTAAATCCACACCTTGTGAGGTTGCCTGAAAAAATATTTTTAAATATCCACGCCTTGTATAGAGGCTTGAAAACGCCTTGTTTAAGGCATTGAAAACCCCACGCCTTTTAAAACCCACGTAGTCGCTGGAGCTCAATACGTCTAACAATGTCGATGTCCGAGAATAGCTGGTACAACTCATGGTTCATTCGACGGCGATATTCACCATCGACGCAGATCGGCCCATACATCTTCCGGAGAATTTTTCTCTCAAACACTCCAAGTGCTTGTGCAAGTACCCATGCTTCAGATTCAGATCCAACAGCACGGGTAGTATCAGCGTCTTGTAGAGTGTGAAAAGTTTGGTCTGGCGGGAGGTGGACTTGCTTTTGAGTTATTTGCCCAGACCATAGTAGCATCGGTTGGCCATCACAATCCTTCTCCGAATTTAAAAATGTATGTCATTTGTTTTGTTCATGGCGGTACCGAGGTATATAAAATCGTTCACTACCTCGAAGCTATAGTTTTCAAGTTCCACAGTTGGTCGGAGTGTACTGGACATCTTGCGTGGTGATACCATCAGCTTGGTCTTTTCGCCATTTACTGCTAATCCCACTTTGGAGACTCCTAAACAAAGTGTCATTTCTGTTCACATTTGCATCTCGTATGACGTATTTTCAAACAGAATGTTGAACAGGTCACACGACAAACTGTCACATTGTCTGAATCCTCGTTAGGTATTGAAGGGCTCCGAGAGGTCCCTTCCTACTTTAATTGCTGACCTTGTGTCAGTTAAAATTATCCTGCATAGCCGTATTAATTTTGTATGGCTTTAAACACCTCTGAACGGATAGGGATGTCGAATGGCGCAGTGTGAAAATCTGGTCAATGGTGGATTTGCTAGGCCTAAAGCCGCATTGGTATGGTCCAATAATGTCATTGACCATTGGCTTCAGTCGTTCACACAGCACGCTGGATAGCACATTATATGCGATGGGAAGGAGACTTATTCATCTATGATTGGCACATATCGTCTTGTCTCCTTTTTTGTGCGCGGAACCACAGGATGCTGAGGTTCCAATCATTGGGCATGCATTCATCTAGCCAAATTGTACTAAACAGCTGGTGCATGCTCCCTACCAGCATCTGACCACCGGTCTTGTATAGTTCGGCTGGTAATCCATCGGCACCTGTTGCTTTATTATTCTTCAGCCGATTAATTGCTATTCTGACTGACCTCATATTGCCTAGGTGGTATACACTCTATACCGTGCCCCTGCTTGAAAAAAGTATTTTTAAAAATCCACGCCTTGCTTAGGGCCTTGAAAAAATAATGAGTTTATGCTTTTGGTGAATTGGAATGCTTGTTTAAGTTAAGTGTTAAAATCTGAATTCTAAAATTAAGGCATGCGGTAATGGTGATGGGCTGAAAAATAATCCACTAAATTCGAACCAATTTCTAATAGAAAAAGATTTATGTTTACCTATTTCAGAATTAAATTAAAAAAAAAAATAATAAATAAAAATGTCCAAGGAAAAACAGAGTGGAACCGCAGCAGTGACATCCTCACCAAAATCCCCGAAGTCCCAACAAAATGGCAAACACCAGCCAGCGGCAAATGGAAAGATCAAACAACAACAAAATGGCAAAGTATCAAAACCGAATGTCAATGCCCTGCCACCACAAAAATCCATAATTGTTGCCTATATACTATGGCTATTCGGTGGTATTCTCGGACTACATCACATCTATTTGCGGCGGGATCGTCATGCCTTTGTTTGGTGGTGTACCCTCGGTGGCTACTTTGGTATCGGTTGGATATTTGAAGTTTTTGCCATACCCGGTTATGTTCGTGATGCCAATGAAGATCCACGTTTTATTGAAGAATTTGTCAAGAAGTTGCAACATTTCCGCAAACCACCTTATTCGGGTAGGCGTTTTGTTGGCGAAGTTATGATTGGTTATTTGTTTGGTCAACTTTTCGAAATGGCCATACCGCAAACGGTGTTCTTTGGCATTGACTTTTCGTTTCTTCACTGGCTGATACCTGTTTTCATTGCTTTGGGTGTTTGGACGGTGGGTAATATTGGTCGTGAGCGGGGTGTTCTCTGGCACTGTCTGTTGGCTGCTTTTGCTGCCTATCCCGTACGCTATTTTATTTATGATGAAACTTATACCTTGCTGATATCTTCCTTGGCTGCTGCATTGGTCTTCGATCACTACTCCAAGGAATGGTTGCGTACACCACCCAAACGTCGCAGCGCCATGCAAAGGACCTTGACATTCACGGGTGCCCTCTGTATCTACTTTTCATTGTGGGGTTGTTTCTTGTACTTCAACGGCACCATTTCCGATGAGGATGGCAATGAGGTACCCATACATGAAGCATTCCAAAATTTCCTTGCCTCCGCCTGGTGGACTGATATTGCCCAGGCTTTGCAGGATACCTACAATTATGCTCAGCACCACGGATGGTATGAAACGTGGAAGGAGATATTCGAATCCATGGATGTGGATGGTGAACGTAATGCCTATAAGGTGTTGGGTGTTAGTGCCACGGCTTCGCAAGCGGAAATCACGAGTGCATATCGTAAGCTATCCAAGGAATTCCATCCCGACAAGGTGAAGGACGAATCTCAGCGGGCGGCAGCCAATCAAAGATTTATTGAAATCCAACAGGCCTACAGTGTCCTGTCGAAAATTAAATCCAGTCGTCGCCGTAAAAATACCAAATCGGTCGAAGATGAACCCACGATTGTGCTGTAGTTTCTGAAGAGAGCAGAGGAAGTTAACATCACATCCAAAGCAAAAGTTTTTGTTTTTTTTAATTCTTTTAAACGACTGTATTGCAATTTAAGTTAATAATTTGTATTCCTTAATAATCGATTACATTCCAGTGAAAATAATTTTTGTTTTAAATCGAAATTTATGTATTTTTTAGATTTGTAAGAAATAACTGTCCCGATGACTTGACGAATTATTTATTTGTATTATTTATAGAATATATTTTAATAATAAAATCGAAATAGTTTTAAAATCATACGAAAAATATTTTTAAATGATAGGATAGGTTTCGAAAAAATATTTCTAAAAAATCCACGATCGGAATAAAGCTTTGAAAAAATAGTTTTTAAAAAATCCACGCCTTGCTTAGGGCATTGAAAAAATAATTTTAAAAATCCTCGAAATCCCTTTCGAAAACTTCACACGAAGCCTGGAAAAAACTGGAAGAGGTCTACATGCCGAGGGATTCGGTTCAAAAAGTTTCCTTGTATAAGAAATTGTTAAATTTGAATATGGCGTCAAATGGTAATGTGGTGCAACAATTGAACGAGTTCTCGGAAGTGTACGAGAAATTGCATGAAACCGGTATAGAGATTAAGGAGGAGCTTCTGATCATTATGCTCATGTCTAGCCTTCCTAAGGAATTTGATAATTTTATGATCGCAATGGAAACGCGTGATGATGATCTTCCTAGCTTGTCAAAGGAAAATGTTTCAACTGTGGTCTAATGGGACAGTATGCGAATAAGTGCGAGAAGAAAAGCAACAAAGAGCAAGCGATGACGATGTTGGCGGTGGCAGAGACAGAGGCGTTAGACAGCGAGGCAGAGAACTGTTTGCCAACTTCAACTCCCTCAGTTGGAAGATCCAAATACTTTGTAACATTTATCGACGACAAGTCCAGAAGGATATTTGTATATTTCATGCGGACGAAATCGGAAGTATTTGAAAAGTTTAAGATGTTCAAAGCCCAAATTGACAAGCAGACAGGCTGCAAGATAAAATCACTACGTTCGAACAATGGGAGTGAATATATTAATTCGAGTTTTGATATATATCTTACGCAGCACGCAGCTTGAAAACAAAACGCCGTATGAAGAACGTGTATGGATGAAAGCCTAGATGCGTTGTGAACAGCTTTGTGGGCAGAGGCAATTAACCCCGCCATTTATATTAGAAATATAAATACCAAGCAGCTTGAAAACAAAACGCCGTATGAAGAACGTGTATGGATGAAAGCCTAGCGTTTAACATTTCAGGATCTTTGGAGCATGTGCTGTGGCCTTAGATAAGTCTGGAAATAAATCCAAATTCGATGGTTGGATATTTATCGACAGCTTAAGGCGTACCGTCTGTATGATGCGGATAAAAATAAGGTCATCGAATGCCGGGATGTGCTTTTTGATGAGAATCGTTTTGGTAAATGCATTGAGCGATCTGATGAAGAAGAATTTTCCACGAGTTATAAATTTGTTGATTATATTCTGCAAGACAAAATTTGAATCCGATGGTAATAAAACAGTCACAGACAATAATTTACATCGAAGCCAAATATCTGGTGCTGGAAATTACTATGGAACTGAAAGTGCAGTGTATTCCGAGGCTGATATAAGTGACTTCGAAGGGTTCGAAACAGCTGAAAATGAGTCCAGAGATGGGAAAACAGCTGCTACACAGGATATGCCGAAGAAAGTTGGTGCGGGTACGCCTACAATTATTCGCAAGGGAAAGCCTGGTCGTCCACGAAAGCATCCTAAAGAGGTCCTATGTCATGCTGTTGATGAAAATATTCCGAATACGGTGGAGCAGGCAATAGCTGGTAATAATGGAGAGAAATGGCTAAAGGCAATGGAAGATGAATATCGGGCTCTTTGCAAGAATAAGACTTGGTCGCTGGTGAATCTTCAAAGAGGGCAAAGAGCTATTCCATGTATGTGGGTCTATGACATAAAGAGGAATGTAAATGGTAAAATTGAGAGGTATAAGGCTCGCTTAGTAGCCAAAGGCTGTCACCAACGATACGGAATAAATGTTAACAAGATATATTCACCTGCCGCTCGCTACTCAACGATTCGTATTTTATTGGCACTGACTGTGAAGGAAGGAATGTTTTTACATCAAATCGATGTCAGTACTGCATATTTGAACAGTGAACTGCATGATAAAGTATATATGCAGCAGCCAACGAATTTTGAGGAAAATGGTTCGCCGAATAAAGTTCTACGTCTCCATAAGGCTGAAACATTAGTGGAACTCCAAACTAGATGCCACATTGCTTAAGATGAACATCAAACCATGTGATAACGAACCCTGTCTCTACAAAGGCATGAGGAGAAACAAGATAGTATTGATGGCCGTATACATAGATGATATTATTATAGGGTCCAAAACAAAATGTTTTTTTTTTTTTTGGAGACCAAAAATAATTTAGCAATTGAGTTCGATGTCAGCGATAAGGGATTGTTAGGCCACTTCTTGGGTATGGAGATCGAAACCGAAGGTGATAAAATTGGGGCAAAGCCAATACATTCGTGATTTGCTATGGATGGAAGATTGTAAAACACATGAAGTACCATTGGAACCAGGCTGCAATGTAAATTGTATTGACGATGACGAACGTGTAGATCAAACCGAGTACCAATATCTCGTTGGAGCCCTGATATATTTAGCAACGTCTACAAGACCTGACATCTTGCATTCAGTGTCGAAACTAGCTCAGAAAAATGCTGACCCTCGAAAGGCAGATATGGTTGGTCTAAAACATATTCTGAGATACTTGGCCGGATCGATCAACATGAAACTGATATATTACCCTAATGGAAGTAACCTGGAAGGTTACTTTAATGCAGACTGGGTTGGTAACCCAGTAGACCGGTAATCATATACCGGATTTATATTTTTAATTGGAGGGTGTCCTATATCGTGGAAATCCAGAAAGCAGAAGCCAGTACACATGTTTTACAATTTTATAAATTTTTTATTGTCGTTTAATATAGAGAATAATTTTGATGTTTGTTTTGGGTTTCAACTCAACTAATATTAGCCTTAAGAATTAAAAAATATCATGTATGTATATAATAATATATAATAATCTTTATAATAATAATAATTTTTATATTCTACTATTAAATCATCACATTGTCTTTATATTTTTTCATAGTCCAAGAGGCGGATATTATGAGGGATCTTGTGGATCCGGATAACCGCCTTCGACCACAAAATATCTGAATGAATAACAAAAATATATGTCTGTAGTTGTGTGTAAAAAATGTCCAAAAAATGAAAATGTATTGCATAGTAATACATTTGTATTAGTCGATGAGGGTGATGTTGATGAATCGATAGAAAGGATTTAATCGAGTTTTAATCCTCTGCTACTTAATAATACTGATTCTGTTCAATTTTGGAATACTCTAATATTCCAAATTGATGAATGATAGATATATAATCGTTTGGTTTGGTCTTTGGTTGTAATCTTAAAAGTAAATAATTTAATAGTATTTAAACATAGGGCGTTTGTATTATCTGGTGTATAAGTAGAATGTCCTCACACACACACACTAGTTAGGTATTTCCTTTGGATAACTTAGGTACTACTACTGTTGTTCCATTCGAGGCGAGAAGATAGCCTCCTTTTTGGATTCGATTACTTATATCTCCTGTTTGAGTCCTTTTCCCTATGCGGTTATGGAACAATAAATGCACTTTAGCCATTATAATATAATCTGAAAATTGAAGGCAATAGTTAGTAATTGATGAAATAAAAAATGTATAATAGGGTGGGTTATTAGAGCTCACCTTAAAAATCTAATAAACTGGGATGATTGGGTATTTTGCTTTTAATATTTAACAAATTCACAACCGATTCTAAAATAAAAAAGTGATAAAAATAAAGGAAATTATTTTTAGAATATATAAAAAAATACAACTTTTTTGGAATATTTTCATTTAATTATTATTTTTTTTTTTTGAAATATTTTTTAAATATATTTTTTTAAATATTTTTCCTGTGAAAGGCAAGCTTTCGATGTGTAATAAAAAGTCAAAAATTAGTAAAATATATTATCATGCAAAGTATTTAATTTTTACCTTATAAGACATTGTATCAGGCGTATATATTTTTATATATCCGATATATAATCTTTACGTGATATCCATACATTTACACCTGAGTTGTCTGAAATGAAGATAATATATTATTTAATATAACAATATTATCTATATATATATAAAGTAGATATATTTTTGAATAGAAGTTTTTAAAAATCCAAGTTTAAACCATGATCTGTAGAGATTTTTGTAATATTTGTATCATTGTGTCTGTTTTCCAAAAAAATATGATTTTCATTTAAAGTTGTTAGAAAATATCTGCTTTGACATTCCATAAAAAAAAAAATAAACAATTCCCATGCATCATTTATGTGCTATGAAAATGAAGTAATAGATCTATTCACATTTTTGGTAAAATCGTTTAAAAAATATTTTTTAAATTACTTCCCTTGGTAATTTGTGAAAACACTTCTTAAAAATTACTCGCTATGCACATAGAGAGCCTATTTTGGGATACCTTCCAAATTTCGGTATTTTGTTGACATTTTTCAACCAAATTGGCTGTTATTTTGGGTTCTCATGGGGTAGTAAATCTTCACACTGAAAATCGTTAATTATGGTTCATATATTAGGGTAGCCTCCATATAAAGATTACCTTCTGCATTTCGGTATTCTTGGAGAATTTGGTGGACGTATTTTTCAACAAAAATGACTATTTTTTTGTTTTGGTTTCTCATTGAGTAGCAAATCTTCTCATGAAAAATAATTAAAATTTGAGCCACTTATTACGGTAATCCACTATTCTTTTATATTGGGCGCCATTTCCTGTTTAAATTTATTTTTTTCTCATGTCTGCATATTGTTTTTAAAGAATTGTCCTTAAATAAATAACGAGACATTTCTTAAAAGTTTTATGTATAAATATAATCCACGTTGGGCGTCATTGATTTTTTTTTTCAAATCATTTTTTACCTAGACATGCTTGGAAAAGTAATCACTATATTAACACTGAATTTCTGAAAGGATTATTGACAATCTGCGATGAAATAATTTGGGTGAACATTTTGGCACTATTTTTCTGACACATGTTGGGCGCCATTTCATGATTTAATTTGGGTTTTTTTTGTGTCCACTTTAATTACACAGTGCTACAAATCAACAAAAAAATTATTCAGGGGTTCTAGTATACCAATTCTGTTTAGTTGGAGTCCCTGGACCACGAAAATACCTTTGGTTTTTCTGGGTCACTTCGAAAATTATTTTTTGTATGACGGTAAATGTAGAGAAAAACGTGGTTTCATAGAGTTTCAATTTCAAACTCCACTTCTATTGGTTCACACACAATTTAAATTTTAACAATTTCCTTCATACCAATCCTACACCCCCACAGTCATCCTAAATCCATGTTTCAAAATTCCAATTCCACAATTCAAATTGTACCAAATTTAGTACACAGTAGTACGAATTTCCAAAACTTCCTACTTAACCCAAAACCAACACCCCCACAGTGTTCCTAAATCAAAATTTCAGGTTTTCGGTTCACGTACAAATAAAATCGCACTAAATTTAGTACATAGTAGTACCAATTTCCAAACCATCCTACATACCCCAATTCTACACCTCCACAGTGAAATTTGGTACAATTTGAATTGTTTAAATTGTTTAGTACACAGTTGTACCAATTTCCAAAACTTCATACATACCCCAATCCTACACCCCGCAGTGATCTTAAATCTAAATTTCAAGATTCCAACTTTATCGGTTCAACCACAATTCAAATTGTACCAAATTTAGTACACATTAGTAAACATTTTTAAAACTTCCTACATATCTCCATCTTACATCTTAACAGTGATCATGACTCCAAATTTCCTCATTCTAGCTCTATTGGTTCGCCTAAAATTCAAATTGTACCAAATTTGGTACCATTTAGTACCAATAAGTATTATTTTCGTAAACTGAATCCTGACCCCAATCCCACACCCCTACAGTGATCCTGACTCCAAATTTCATTGTTCCCGCTCTATCGGTTCACCCAAATCCAAGCTGTACCCATTATAGTACTATTTAGTACTTTTCGTACACATAAGTAACAAATTTCAAAAACGTTCATATCCCAATCCTACACTCCGACGTTTCAGGATTCCAGCTCGATTTGTACTTCCAAAATGGATTTGTACCATATAGTACTTTTCGTACACATAAGTACTCGCTTTCAAAACCATCTCCTTAAATAGACTCTACATCTCAACCCTAATCCCCTTTCCAAATTTCAAGTTTTTAGCGCTATCCGTTAACATGCAACAGAATTGTACCAAATTTAGTACATTTTCGTACTTTTCGGATAGTTATAGTTCGAATATCAAAAAAGCCCTTTGCTACATCTTCCTACACTCCATCAACGACCACCAAACAATATTTCATAGTTCTAGTTCTACCGGTTCGCCAAATGCAAATGATATCACATTTAGTACTTTTTGTACTGTTCTAGTACGAATTTCCAAAAACCCAGCCTTATATGTATTATAAATGGGGTAGGGTTGATGACTGTACAAACGACAGGGCAAGTGAATCTATCGTTAACGAAAAGTAGGGAGTTTAGTCGCCCAAGTTGTCGTCAACGACAATATCGCTTACCCTGTCGCCCAAGTTGTCTTGCAAAATCTGAACCGATGTACCCGAAACTCACCACTCATCATTATAGACTCAATTCCGTACTCTATGCAAAATTTCGTGCAAATCGAAGTATATATAGTGACTTTGGTGCACTATTTACCTAAAATCGGACGAAAATATATATGAGAGCTATATTTAAATCTGAACCGATTTTCACGAAATATAACACACATCTTTCAAGACTTATTTCAGTACGCTAGCCAATTTTCGGGCAAATCGAAGGATATTAAGGGTCTTTGGTGTAATATTTGCCCAAAATCGGACGAAAATGTATATGGGAGCTATATCTAAATCTGAACCGATTTTCACGAAACTTAGCACACATCATTCTAGACTCAATTCAGTGCGCTATGCCAAATTTCGTGCAAATCGAAAGATATTAAGGGACTTTAGTGCACCATTTACATTAAATCGGACGAAAATATATATGAGAGCTATATCTAAATCTGAACCGACTTTCACGAAACTTAAAACATATTATTCTAGAATCAATTCAGTGCGTTATGCCAAATATCGTGCTAATCGAAAGATATATAGGGACTTTGGTGTGGCATTTACATAAAATCGGATGAAAATATATATGGGAGCTATATCTAAATCTGAACCAATTTTCAGTAAACTTAACACACATCATTCTAGACTCAATTCAGTACGCTATGCCAAATTTGTGCATAAAATCGGATGGCATGTGCATAAAATCGGATGAAAATATATATGGGAGCTATATCTAAATCTGAACCGATTTCCAAGGAACTTAGTACACATTATTTTAGACCTAATTCAGTACGCTGTGCCAAATTTCATGCAAATCTGGACTTTGTTGCACCATTTACATTAAATCGGACGAAAATATATATGAAAGCTATATCTAAATCTGAACCGATTTTCACGAAACTTTGCACACATCATTCTAGACTCAATTCAGTACGCAACGCCAAATTTCGTGTAAATCGAAAGATATACGACGAAAATATATATGGGAGCTATATGAAAATTTAAACTGATTTCAATAAAACTTGGCACACCTTAGACAATCCTAACTTCAGTATAAAATTTCATGGCATTCGGCCTAAATTTGACTCTTTGGTGCACAATTTACTAAAAATTGGACTAAAATATATCTGGGAGCTATATCTAAATCTTAACCGATGTTAATGAATCTTGGCACACCTTAGGCTATCCAAATTTCAGTCCGTTGCGTAAAATTTCGTGTCATTCGGCCTAAATTTCACTCTTTGGTGCACTATTGGCTAAAAATCGGACGTAAATATATATATATATATATATATGAGCTATATCTAAATCTGAACCGATTTCAGTGAATCTTGGCACACCTTGGGCTATCCAAATTTCAGCCCGTTGTGCAAAATTTCTTGCCAATCGGCATAAATTTGACTTTTTGGTGCACCATTTACGAACATATATATGAGAGCTATATTTAAATAAAATAAGTGACCTATGTCAAATTTCATCCAAATCGGACGGACGGACGGACATGCGTAAATCGACTCAGAAAGTGATTCTATACATATTCTCAAAAGGAACCATGGGTCTATCTCGATTATTTTTGCCTGTTACAAATATATGCACAAAGACATAATGCCCTGTACCACAGTGTGGTGAAGGGTATAAAAATCCAAGCCCTTAATTTTTTGTTAATCTACTCCTTAAAAAAAATATTTTTTTATAAAATAATGCACGCCTTAAAAATATTTTTTTTATCAAATAATCCACTCCTTAAAAAAAATATTTTTAAATTCACGCCTTTAAAATTTATTTAAAAATCGTCGCCTGTTAAAGATATTAATTTTTTTAATGCGCGCCTTCAAAAACGTTTTTTTAATAACCCAGGGCTTCATTTTTTTATAAATCCACCCCTTTCAAAGCTTTTTTTAAATGCAATCCAAGCCTTAAAAATGTAATAATCTACGCCTTCAACAATTTTTATTAAAATATCCACGCCTCTAATTTTTCAAATCTCTTAATATAATCCACGAAAAAACTTTTTTAAACCAGTGAGCGAAGCAGTATAGTCGGACGGGACCGACCATACGATACCCTACACAACTACCACGGAACTCAAATTTTCTGCGGATGTTTATTCCGAACCTGGGCAATATTTCGTGATATTTGCACCCTCTTGCCCGATTAGAGGTAAACAGCACCTCTTCCTCGCACTGACATATTTTCCCAATATTACGAGTATTCAGTACAGCTATTGTCCAGATTCCCTTCACCGTGGGTTGTGTTGTGATGTAAGGCTTTCATTTGTGGTCTATAGATCAACTCGAAAATAACACAAAAAATTAAGTTTTCGGTCCACTTCTTTCCAAAATTATTATCTGATCATCACCGAAAATTATAGACGTTGTCCTTGACCATACCTGGAACCTCATGGAACATTTCAAATCGATCAGCACTCTCTAGAGTGATAATGGGTTACTAAATAATATACGAATACCGAGATACCTGTAAATATTTAGGTGTAACTCCCACATACACATACAACAATATAATTAATCTTAATTTAAGGGAACCCCCCCCCCCCCCCCCCCAATTCTCGATTTTAATTTTTCAAGATTTTCAATGGGCTGGTATATCAATACCAATGCGTGTTAAGGTTTGCATCTTTACACATATCTAATTGAAGATTTAAAAGAGAAGAAAAATAATTTACAAAAAAATTTTGTTATTGTTTTGTTGTTGTTATTTGTAATTAAAGAAAAGTCCTTATTTTTTATGGCGGGCATGATAACTCCTCACTGGAACATCGGAATCCGAAAATTCCAACAGTGTTAGAAAGAGTACATGTCTGGCTCTCGTATGAATTAGGATTAATGACTTCGCTCTAAAATTAACAAAATGGCGGACCTTTGAAAAAATATTTTTTGGAAAATCGCCAATTTTTTACCAAAACCCAAGTCAAAAAATAAGGAAGATCTTCACCGAGTGGCTTTATCCTAGTTCATACGATAGCTACACACTCACAGAGAAACGTGTAAAAATTTGAAGTCGATTGGGTAATTAGTTTTTGAGTTATCGTGCCCGCCATTCGCAAAAAAATGTTTAGAGAAAAACGCGTTTAAAGTTTGAGAAGTCCTTCAGCCGTCACTTGATGCTGACACAACAAATCGGATATATCTTCAAGAGTTCTTGAGATTTTCACTTGAAATTTTGTAGAGACATTCTATAACCAGTGTAGATTCGAATTATATCAACAAAATTTTTGACCCCGAGAATGGGGGGGGGGTCCCCTTAAAGGTCAACCACTCCTCTTGGATATAATATCAACTTCTCGGGTCTATGTCCTTCAGTGGTAAATATATATGCCATAGAATACAAATTTTGTAATTTTTCACACAAAAGTCAGGGTCCATTTGACCCGCTAAATATTGATCGATCTTTATCAAAACAGACATGCTTATTCTTTGGCCCAATTCCCTTCTCCATGCAAAATTTGACGATTATTGCGGCCTCTGGAGTGACCAGAAAAACCAAAAAAAATTTAGTATTTGGTCCATTTCATCCCCTAAATATTAACCAATCTTTCCCAAAAACAATATGGGTCATCATTGGCCAGGACCCATCCTACATGCAAAATTTCGTGAAGATTGGTCCATAACTGTGGCCTGTATCGTCTTTATAAATTATAATGGACGGACAGACGGACAGACACACATGTCTAGATCGACTCAGCTAGTCGAGATATGACGATCGGTATACTTAAAGGTGGGTCTAGGACCAATATTTCGCGGCGTTAAAAACTCTTGGTTCTGCACAAAGCTATAATATCCCGAAAACATCGTTGTGTAGGGTATAAATGATTTATTTTTATGAAATACGATTTTCGAATATATCATGTATATACAACTACATTCAAAGGATGCCTTCGAACACATGCCAAACGAACACAGAACACGAAACATTTGCAGTAGGAGCAAGTCAAAGAGGGAAAAGTGGAGGATATATAAGATCAGTCATGGGATTTGTGAGTCAATTCATTTTTTCCAAAAGTATATTCATATAACATTCTTTGGCCAATAAGAAATTTGTAAATTCAAACAAATAAAATAAAAAAAACAAAATTCAATTTTTTTTTCTTTTTTTTAAACTAAAACAATGTAATTTTATTTAAAATAAAATTAAAATATTAAACTAGGATATTTGTTTTTTTTTTCTTTTCATAAATATTTACAGAAAAAATTATGTAAATATTTTTGTTTTTTTTTTTTATTATATATAGAATAATATTTGTTTTTTATATATAATGCATAAAATACAAATGATTGAAATGAAAACAGTGTTCAAATTTTTTTTTTTGAATTCATTTCAATATTGTATTTGTAGTTTTATTTGTTTTTTCTTGCATATATTATACCATTAAAAGTAATTTCGATCACAACAAAGGAAAAAACAAAAAATATATATTTTTATAATAATTATTAAAACATAAAATAAAATAATAAAATTAAATGACTACTTAAACGAAAAATTGGAAATAAAATAAAAATTAAAAATATACACATTTTGAAAACAGAGACACATATTTTTTCAGCATCGTCATCATCATAATCAATGCTCTAACAAAATACATAAAATTATGAAACAAAAAAAAAAAATATTAAAATTAAATAAAGGAAAGGGTGGTCTTTAAAGAGTTAATACAAAGAGAAAATTTTCTATTTTTTTTTAAAGTAGACAGTATAGGAAATTTTACTAAGAGAGAGAGAGAGAGAGGGAAGGAAGAGAGTTGATCTTTTTGGGAGGGGGTAGTAGTAAAAACAGTAAATTAGAAACAAAATAACAAAAATAAAAAATTAAAAAAAAAAATAAAAATTAAAAAAAATAAAATTAAAAAAATGGAAATAAAAATAATAGGAATTAAAAAGAGAAAGAAGTGTTCTTAAAACTTAACATAATACTGAGCAAAACAAAACGATTTTTGTTACGAGCTTAAGCTTTTTTTTGCGTGCAAAAGAGAGTGGTTTAGACAGAGAGTAAGAGAACAAACAAACAAAAAATAAGAAAACAAGTTGTTAAGTATTTAAGAGTAAAGAAAGAGAGTGAGGCATAGAAGCAGAGCATTCCACAAAGAGGTTTTTTGTTTTGTTTTTAAACAATAGGGTGTAACGAAATAAAAATTTACTATTTTCACTACATTTTTTTTTCAACATGCAAAGATTTGTTTTATTTCTTATTTAAAATATAGGTATATATGGACAATTGTTGTTGTTGTTTTTGTTGGGTTAGTAGTAGTAGTTTTGAGAAAATCATATTTTTGTGTTTTTTTCAAATTTCAAATTTAATTTTCTGTGTCTTTTTTTCTTGGGGGGTTAGTGTTTTTTTTATTTGTCTACATGTTTTTTTTTAAGGAAGGAATGTTCGTTTTTCTTTTGGGATATTTTTTTTCAATCCCAAGACAAGTTCCAAAAAATTGTGATTTTTCTTTTTTAAGAAATATATATTTTTTTTCATTATTTACAATTCAATTCAATTTTTTGTTTTAAATTTTGGAACTTATCATCTTTACATTTGCATACAATAATTACAGTATTTTTTTTTTTTCATTATAATTTTTTTTTGTTTAACAATAATTTTTATTATAATGAAAAAAAATCAATTGCTTATATTTTTTTCAAAAAAAATTTTTTTTGAAAATTTTTGTTTGAAAATTAAAAAAAAAACTTTAAAAGTTTTTTTTCTTTTGTAAATATTGCATCAAATGTTAGGTTTTTGTGTTTGAGCTTTAAAAGCTTTAAACAGCTTTTTGTTCTCTAAGTAGCTTTTTACGTTTTTTCTTTAAATTTTTTTTGTAAATTTACATTGTATGTAAATTATTTCTATAATTATTTGTGTGTGTTTGTGTTTTTCTTCAGATTTTTTAATAGTTTTTTTGAAAGCTTTTTTTCTGTTTTTTTGTTTTCTACTATAACTTAGAAATGTGTTACTACAATATCTTCTTCGAGATCATCCAATTCATCGTCGGTTTCCTCCACTTCCGGTGTGCCATTAACATTCGATTCGGCCGCAGCCTTGGCGGCAGCTGCCTCCTTCTCCTTTTCGGCAGCCTCAGCCTTTTCTTGCTTCTTGATCTTGCGTTGCTAAAATGGGAAGAAAAATTAGCAATTAATAAAAATTTTATATAAAAAAAATTTAAAAAAAAAATTTAAAAAAAAAAAAAAAATAAAAAAAAAAAAAAAAAAATTTAAAAAAAAAAAAAAAAAAAAAAAAAAAACATTTTTTATAAAAAAATTAAAAATTTTATTTATAAAAAAAATTAAAAAAATCGGCCGACAAAAAACCAAATAATACAAAATAATATTAAAATAAAATCAAAATAAAAATATAAAAAAATTTAAATAAAAATATGCCGATATTTAAAAATCCCAAAAATTCCGAAATATGGGAGGTACCGTTATATGGGGCCTATCCTGAAGCATGGGTCAATGTTGCTAATTCTTTTTAAATTAGATTTTCTAGCCAATGAGAACACCAAATACCAAATATCAACTTATTCGGTTGAAAGATGTCCCCCAAATCACCAAAATATCGAATATTTGAGGGTACCGTTATATGGGGGCTACCCTAAAAAGTGGACCAATTTTAATAATTTTTGGCACGGAGATTTTCTCCCCATTGAGAACCCATTATATCAAATTTCTTCCAATTTGGTTGAAAAACGTGTCCAAGAACCCCATAATACCGAATAATGAAAGGTCCCGTTATATGGAGGCTACCCTAAATAGTCGGCCAATATTGCTAATTTTTGGTATGGCTATTTGCCACCCCATGAGAACCCAAAACATCAAATTACAGTCAATTCGGATGAAAGTGGTGTCTAAAATACCGATATTTGAAAGGTATCGTATATGGGGGCTACCCTAAAAAGTCGGCCAATATTGTTAATTTTTGGTATGGCTATTTGTCACCCCATGAGAACCCAAAATACCAAATTACAACCAATTCGGACGAAATATGTGCTCAAGCTCCTCAAGTTACCGAAGATTGGGTATGGGGGCTACCCTAAAAAGTTGACTAAAAATGATAGATTTTGGTGTGCAGATTTACTACCCTATGAAAACCCAAATTACCAAATTACAGTCAATTCGAATGGAAAATGTGGCCAAGCTTCCTAAAATATCGAATATAGATTCTACCCTGAAACTAGGGCCAATATTGATAATATTTAGTAGGATGATTTTCTATCCAATAAGAATCCAAAACATAAAATTACAGCCATTTCGGATGAAAAATGTTCCCATGCTCCTCAAAATACTGAAATTTTAGAGGTTCTGTTGTATGGAGGCTACCCTAAAAAATGGACCAATATTAATAATTTTTCGTAAGGAGATTTGTTACTTAATGCGAACCCAAATTACTAAATTACAGTCAATTCGGATGGAAAATTTGGCCAAGCTCCCTAAAATATCGAATATAGATTCTACCCTGAAACTAGGGCCAATATTGATATTATTTGGTAGGAAGATTTCCTATCCAATAAAATATGAAATTACAGCCAATTCGAATGAAAAATGTGCTTAAGGTCCCTAAAATACCGAAATTTGGGAGCTACCGTATATGGGGGCGGCTCTAAAATGATGACCTATATTGATAGATTTTAGTGTGCAGATTTACTACCCCATGAGAACCTAAAATACTAAATTTCAGTCAATTCGGTTGAAAAATGTGCTCAGGCTCCTCAAAATGCCGAATATTGGATCTACCCTGAAACTAGGACCAATATGGATAATTTTTTTTACGGAGATCTGCTACCCAAATGAAAATCTAAATAAATACTAAATTACAGCCAATTGGAATGAAAATTGTGCCTAAAAACCGAAATTTGGGAGGTTGCGTTATATGGGAGCTACCCTGAAATTTGGACCAACATTAATAATTTTTGGTGAGGAGTTTTGCTACCCAATGAGTGGCTTAAATACCAAATTATAGCCATTTCGAATGAAAAATGTGCCCAAGCTCCTCAAAATACCGAATAACGGGAGGAACCTTTATATGGGACCTACCCTAAAAATTGAACCAATATAGATAGTTTTTGGTAAGCAGATTTGCTACCTAATGAGAGCCCTAAATACCAAATTACAGCCAATTCGGTTGAAAAACGTGCCCAAGCTCCCCAAAGCCCCGAAATTTTGGAGGTACCATTAAATGGAAGCTACCCTAAAAAGTTGACCAATTTTTTTTTAATTGTTGGTATCAAGATTTTTCACTGAATGTGAACTCAAAATATTAAGTTTCAGCCAATTTGGTTGAAAAAATATGTCCAAACTCGTTAATATACCGAATATTAGGCATATCGTTATATGGAGGCTATACCAAAAAGTGATCCGATATATCCAATTTCCGATAGCAATTTACCTAGAAGTACTAGCAATGTCTGAGCAAAATTCCAAAACTCTATCTTAAATATTGTGGTCTCTCTGTTTTACGAAATAGTGGTAATTTAATTTTTAGGTCCTCATGAGCGTATGACTAACGACAACTCGTATACGCTCGGGTATACAATAGAGAATATTTGGATAGAGAATTTTTAAATTAAAAAAAATGATCTGAATGTGTGCGGCAAATAATATTGTTTGCTATTTTTTTTTCGGGAGCTAGTCTTATTTTGGTATATTTTTATGGGTATTTAATTCAATAGGTCCTAGACGACGTATGACTAACGACAGAACTAATACGCTATAGTGTACCAAATGAAAAATTATTACAGAGAGATATTTTAATATAAAAAATTGAGTTCTATAGATTTTAAAGCATTCGCCTAAATGTTTGCCAAAATTTTTGTCGGGAAATAATTTTATTTCGCCTCCTGTTTAAGGTAATTAATTCATTAGGTCTTAGATGGTGTATGATTAAGGACAACCCTCATACGCTCTCGTGAACCAAGGTAAATAATTACAAAGGAATATTTTAAAATAAAAAATGGTTTTCTATGGATAAAGAGGTTGAGGGTTTGCGTATTTTTTTTTGGGAAATAGTTCCAATTGAGTTTCTTTTTATGAGTATTTCATTTACAGGGCCCATATGGCGTATGACTAACGACAACACTAATACGCCCCCATGTACCAAATGAAAATAATTACAAAGAGATATATTAAAATTAAAAAATGTGTTCTATGGATTTAAAATCATTCAACCGAATGTCCATCAATTTTTTTTCAGCAAATAATCGAATTTAATTTTCAGGTGCCATATGGCGTATGATTATCGACAACACTAATACGCCCTCATCTACCATGGGGGAAATAATTACTGAGAGTTACTTTAAAATTAAAAATACAATTCTATGGAAAAATATTTTCCAATTGATCTCAATTTTTTTTTCTATATAAAAATATTTTCCAAAATTTTCCATATTTTCTCAACTCACCTTTCTTCTGTACAAGATTTCAACGATCACATAACCGATGCAACCCAAAGTCAAAACAGCCAACAAAATGTACAACTTCATGCGGGCACACAATGTTGTGGCATAGGCATAGGCAATGACAAAACCAGCCGATTCCCACAAACGATAATTGGAGAAGGCAGCTTCCTTGTTGCGACGGAACAACAGACCATAGAGGCCATTAATTTGTGTCTGCCACACGGCATCACCAACACCCCACAAGCCAGACATGGCATAGAAGATCAAAGGATTATCCGGACTGGGACGCCAGAACAATTCAATTGTAATCAAAGTGAAATGAACGATAGCACCCAAAACAATAATCGGAGTACGGCCAATATATTTCATCACCGAACCGAACAAAATCGAACAGATGGCATTGACGACACCAAAGCAAATCATAACGAAACCAATTTGATGGATACCCAGAGCGCAGGAGACATAAGCCTGTGTAAAATCGGCACCGATGAAAGCCTGTTCCATGCCAATGAAAACGGTAATGGGAATCAACAGCTGTTGATTGGGTTTCTTCATTTGACGGAATGTCGCCGACAACAACTCCATGCCGGACAATTCCTGAGCCGATTGGGAGCCCTTACGTTTTTCACCATAACGTTTTAGCGGATCCAAGAAGAAGGCTATAATAGCAACGGCGGCAATAATACATGACAAATAGATCATGCTGATTTCGAAAATTTCATGGTCTGGTGGACGTTCCAAATTGGAATGTCCATTGCTGCCATGAACGCAAAAATTGGCGCCGCAGTATTGTAGGTCTTCTTCCGAAATGATGGAGCTGTTATCGCTGCTACCACCGCTACCGTGAGCGCCGCTAGAGAGCACTGGAAGAGAGAGAGAGGGGGAGATTTGTGATTAGTTGAATATAGAATAGAAGAGAAAGAGATATATAAATAATAATTGGAAGATAGTGAGACAGAGAGAGAGAGGGAGAGACAGAGGAAGGAAGGGAATTATTGGGGAGGGTATCAGGTGGCGTATCAAGCATATGTTAGTTATACGCCTCAGGGAGTAATAATTTATAATTTTTATAAAATGAAGAGCTTTTTATAAAATTTATAATTTTTTAAAAAATGTATAATGCTTTATAAAATTAATATTTTTTTTTAAAAAATTATATTTTTAATTAAAATTATATATTATTATAAAATTTATAATTTTTTGTAATATTTATAAAAGTATATAATATTTATGATTTCTATAAAATTTATAATTTTTTATAAAATTTATAATTTTTTTTATAATTTATAATTTCTTATAAAATTTATAATTTTTTATAAAATTTATAATTTTTTATAAAATTTATAATTATTTATAATATTTATATTTTTTAATAAAATGTATAATTTTTATAAAATTTATAATTTTTTATAAAATTTATAATTTTTTAAAAAATCTATAATTTTTTATAAAATTTATATTTTTATAAAATTTATATTTTTTTTATAAAATTTATAATTTTTTAAAAAAATTATAATTTTTTTCATAAGAATTATATATTTTTAAAAAATTTTATGAAGTTTATAATTTTTTATAAAATTTATAATTTTTTATAAAATTTATAATTTTTTATAAAATTTATAATTTTTTATAAAATTTATAATTTTTTATAAAATTTATAATTTTTTATAAAATTTATAACTTTTTATAAAATTTATAATTAAAAAAAAATATAATTTTTTATAAAATTTATAATTTTTTAGTTTATGATTTTTATGAAGTTTATATTTTTTTATAAAAGTTATAATTGTTTATAAAATTTAATATTTTTTTTAATATTTATAATTCTTTATAAAATTTATAATTTTTTATAAAATTTATAATTTTTTATAAAATTTATAATTTTTTATAATATTTATAATTCTTTATACAATTTAGAATTTTTTATAAAATATTTATACTTTTAAAATTTATAATTTTTTATAAATTTTATAATTTTTTATAAATTTTATAATTTTTTATAAAATTTATAATTTTTTATAATAAAATTTATAATTTTTTATAAAATTTATAATTTATTATAAAATTTATAATTTTTTATAAAATTTATAATTTTTTATAAAATTTATAATTTTTTATAAAATTTATAATTTTTTATAAAATTTATAATTTTTTATGAAGTTTATAACTTGTTATAATATTTATAATTTTTTATAAAACTTATAATTTTTATAAAATTTATAATTTTTTATAAAATTTATAATTTTTTTTATGACATTGACAATTTTTCATAAAATTTTTATAAAATTTAGAATTTTTACTAAAATTTAGAATTTTTTCTAAAATTTATAATTTTTTAAAAAATTTATAATTTTTTTATAAAATTTATAATTTTTTAAAAAAAATATATAATTTTTTATGAAATTTATATTTTTTACAAAATTTATAAGTTTTTATAAAATATTTGATTTTTTATAAAATTTATAATTTTTTACAAAATTTATAATTTTTTAGAAAATTTATAATTCTTTGGAAAATTTTAAATTTTTTATAAAATTTATAATTTTTATGAAATTTTATATTTTTTATTATCAAATTTATAATTTTTTATAAAATTTATAATTTTATAAAATTTATAATTTTTTATAAAATTTATAATTTTATAAAAAAATAATTTTTTTTAAATTAAAAAAATCAATACTCACCAAGACTCGAAATTAAATTGCCCCACAATTCAGCTGTTTGCCAGGCCAAAAAGAAGAAGCCAAAGAATCGTACAATAATAGCATCAATCGCCTGTTCCGTTATTTTCGCATAAACCTGACCGACTTGTGTTAGATAGGTGGCCTTGGATGCCCACATAGGTGCGGCACCCAAACCGACTAGAATACCAGCAGGAACCAATGTGTAAAATCTGTAAAAGAAATTTCAATATTTTTTTAATTTTTTTTTTTCAGTTCAAAATTATTTTTATTTTTTTGAACTCACCTTGGGAACAACTGGAAGGCAATGTAGGGGGCATAGCACAACATACTGAAGACCAAGGTCCATTTTACAGTTAGCTTACGAATAATTAATGTGGGCAGGAAGATGCAGGATACCACCAAGGCGGCATATATAGAACTCAATGATATGGTACCGAGACCATCGGTGGCATTTATCGATGACTGTAAGTTAGCTGTACCCTGGAATGGATTAGGAAATAGAAAAAAATGGAGGGAATTAAAGAAAATTTTGAAAATAAAAAAATTTACTATAATATAAAAAATTATTATTTATTATTTTTTATAAAATTTTTAATTTGTATAAAATTTAATTTTTTTAAAAAATATATTTTCTAAATTTTTCAAATAATTTTTTTTAATTATTTTTTTTTATTTAATTTTTTTTTAAATTATTTTTTTATTTAAATTTTTTTAATTATTTTTTTAAATTAATTTACCTGAAACGCTGTAAATTGCACCATAAAGGCTAACGATATAATGCCAATATTTTTCAATATACGCCATTTTTCAGCAGGATTCAATATAACTTTCTCTCTCAGCGATGCTGTGTCCGGTTCGAAACCTGGTTTTGGCTGCAAAGACAACAAAAATTGAAAAAAAAAATTGATTAATTATTTATTTTTTTTTTTTCGAAAAAACAATAATAAATAATAATAGATTTATGTTTTTTTTTTGTTATGTTAAAAAATCCCCCCTTAATTTATGTCACACAACAAATAATCAAATATTTTATCTGGAAACCTTTATGATAAACATGCTAATTCTTGTTAACATAAAAAAGCGAAGAAGAAGATTTGACATAATTAAATATTCAAATAACCTGCTGTCGTTTAAAAACAAAACCACTTGTCATTAAACATTGTTAAAAAATTGTTATAAATTTTATTGGGGGTTTTGTTTGTATAAAATTTGGTTTATTGATTGCTGGTAGTAGTTTCTCAAAAATAGACAAATGACAAGATTTTTTTTTCAAATTTATTAACAAGGGGTTTATGCTAAACACACAAATTCCAATATTCATGCCAAGTCAAGCACATCTGTTTTGAAAACAGATTTTTGGTTTTGAGGAGACTATGTAGACTAATTGTTTTTGTAAAAGAGATCTTTTTTTTTATAGAAAAAGTTAAATATGCAAGGCAATTTTGAGTTTATTTTTTTTAAAAATTTTATTTTTTTTTTAATTAAAAAAAAAAGATTTTGTTAATTGTGATTTTTTTATTTTTATCTATTTCAGATATAGAACCGTTTCAACGAAAAAAAGGTAAGTACTTCAAACATTTTATTTCGTGAATTTGCAAAAACCCGTTCATTCTTAGTTCCGTTTCCAACAAGGAACTTCCATTATATTCCTTCATTGGGGAACAAAGTACTGGTCGCATTTTTGATCCGATTTGGATGAAATTTGGCATAGGTCACTTATTTGGCCCAAGGACGAACCCTAATGAAATTGGGAAAAATCGGTTCAGATTTAGATATAGCTCCCATATATAGATTCGCCCGATTTTAGGAAATGGTGCACCAAAGTCCCTGCAAATCTTTCGATTTGCACGAAATGTGCACAATTTACTGAATTAAGACTAGAATGATGTGTGTTAAGTTTCGTGAAAATCGGGTAAGATTTAGATATAACCCCCATATATAGTTTCGCCCGATTTGAGGTAAATGGTGCACCAAAGTTCCTGAAAATCATTCGATTTGCATGAATTTCGGCATAGCGTACTGAATTAAGTCTAGAATAATGTGTGCTAAGTTTCGTGAAAATCGGTTCAGATTTAGATATAGCTCCCATATATATTTTCGTCCGATTTAATGTAAATGGTGGACCAAAGACCCTATATATCTGTCGATTTGCACGAAATTTAGTGTAACGTACTGAATTGAGCCTAGAATAATATGTGCTAAGTTTCGTGAAAATCGGTGCGGATTTAGATATAGCTCCCATATATAGTTTCGCCCGATTTTAGGAAAATGGTGCACCAAAGTCCCTATATATCTTTCGATTTGCACGAAATTTGGCACAACGTACTGAATTAAGCCTAGAATAATGTGTGTTAAGTTTCGTGAAAATCGGTTTATATTTAGATAAAGCTCACATATAGATTTTCGTCCGATTTAAGGTAAATGGTGCACCAAAGTCCCTATATATCTTTCGATTTGCACGAAATTTGGCACAGCGTAATGAATTAGGTCTAGAATGATGTGTGTTAAGTTTCGTGAAAATCGGTTCAGATTTAGATATAGCTCCCATATATATTTTCGTCCGCTTTCATGTAAATGGTAAACCAAAGTCCCTATATATCTTTCGATTTGCACAAAATTTGGCATAGCGAACTGAATTGATTCTAGAATGATGTGTGACAAGTTTCGGAAAACCGATATAGCTCCCACATATACATATATATTAAATGGTGCCTGAAACACCTAATGTTTGTCCGATTAACACGAAATTTTGCTCAACATATGGGACTTGACGTTATTGCGTTTCGTTGAAATTGGCCATAGCTTCCATATATATTTCGCACGGGTGTCTGATTGAAATTAAATTTTGAAGAGTGCGGCATAGCATAGGTTTCAGAATATATGTACGGATTGATGTTAGTCGGTTCACATATAGATAAAAATCACATATTTTAGTTCGTTCAATTGCATGTCAATGGTCCTTCGAAAAGGCGACGTCTATTAGGATATATATATATATATGGAGAATATATCAAAGTGGTTGTTCAAAATGCTTTGAACAGACATTTAATTTGTCAGCTCTTCTTGCCAGTCGTCAGTATGTTCAAAATACTTTGAACAGAATTTTGTGTTACAGAAGATTCGATCGTTGGAGTGTTTTAAGATAAGAGTCTAAAATCCCACATGCAACGCAGATAAGGCTGTGGTAGTTGGTGTTGGTGTTTTATGACGCACACGATGGGAAAGTTCTCCACAGATCAAATTCTATTATTAGAACAAATAGTTTATTGATAAGTATTTTGTGTTTGAGATTAGGCTAAGCAAGAGTTGTTTAAGTATAACCTAAGGATAAATGTTTTAAAATAAAATTAGTGCCTAGCCAACACTCACCAAGAACGGTCGGGAGCACCGAGTCTCAATAATTTTGGTGCAGAGGAGTGCCTAACAAACACTCAAATAGTACGACAGGGGTCACCGTGTCGTGTCATTATTTTTTATACACACGAGTTGCGGCTGTCTGCACCGTGTCGTGTCTTTATTTTTTATACAGACGAACTTCGTCTGTCTGAAAATTTAACATTTTTGGTCCTTCGAAAAACTGAGTTTTCCCCCCACCCGTGGTAAGAGACTCAGTTCAATCAGCGTTTGGCTTTGAAAAAATACAATAGCGATTTTGAGTAAGGAGCTCAGGAATTGCTAGGTTTTCTGTTCAACGAGGTGAACAGTTTTTTATTAAAAACAAAATAAAATGGAGTTAGATTTTTCCATAGTGTCTTGGGAAAAAAGACTTGATGAAAAGGAGAGAACGAGCATGTACAGGCGGTTTAATCGAGACGCACAGGAGTTAAACCCCAATATGTGCATATATAACGAAAAGAATACCCTTCCGGCCAGAAGGTCTACTAAAGGAATTGGGTGAAGATTATTAAAGACAAGTTGGCTGAATTTAAGCAACTTGAATCCGATATCAAGGATAAAAATATAACTGCAGATCTGGTGCAGGAGGTGACCCAAATGTGTGAAACCATTGCAAAGGAAGTGGATGGAATTAAGCGAAATTATCTGGAATTCTATTGTCCGATTTACGCCAAGAACATGAAAGTTTATGATTTCGCATTAGAGGAAATATACAATGAAGTCGATTATGTGATTAGCCGATGTGATGACGTGAAAAATGAATTACCCAAAATATCGAAAAAGAAAGCCCTAACCTAGATGGGATATCTGAAGGCCAGAAGGTCTACTAAAGGAATAAGATTATTAAAGACAAGTTGGCTGAACTGAAGCAACTTGAATCCGATATCAAGGATAAAAATATAACTGCAGATCTGGTGCAGGAGGTGACCCAAATGTGTGAAACCATTGTAAAGGAAATGGATGGAATCAAGCGAAATTATCTGGAGTTCTATAGTCCGATCTACGCCAAGAACATGAAAATTTATGATTTCGCATTAGAGGAAATATACAATGAAGCCGATTATGTGATTAGCCGATGTGATGACGTGAAAAATGAATTACCCAAAATGTCGCAAAAATGAAAGCCTTAACCGAGATGGAATATCTGAAGGCTTCATATATATGGAGATCAGAAAGTTGATTCCAAAAGTTTCAAATGTGGAATTAAATTTTTTTTTTACATTTTTTTTAAATAGCTAATTTTTTGCCCTGGTGTAGCTTATGAAAATTGCTATCTCACTGCGGATCTTATATTGTATCCTTTATTATATATTTTTTTAATTTTTTTTTGTTGTAACTCATATTCGTCCTTGAGTTATATAGTCTCGAATACTTGGCTAGTGTTTTTCTTCTTTGTTGTTTTATCTGTTTTTTTTTGCATTACAGCTTCTTATTCTGGGTCATCATGACGATGATATCGCTTCGAAATATTTTAGCATATTAAACCAGTTATAAATGTGTATGAAACATTTGTAAAGGGCGCTCTCTTTATTTACCATGACATATTTTTGTTGTTGTTGTTGTTGTTGTACAACAATTTATGTATTTTTATGAACTTAAAAAAAGGGCATTTAAATACAATATTTTTTTTTTGTTATGGTTGAAAAGAAGAAGAGAAGCTGTGATGTATCTAAATGTCGATAATTATATTTCCTTATCATCGCAGAGACAAAGGGAAAAACCAACACACACACACAAAATAAAACAACAATGACAAGAACAACAACAACAACACCGAATAGTTAACAATTCAAGTTCATTAATTACAAGACAGATTGTTGTTTTATCTTGATTTTTTGCTGTTGTTGTTGTTGTTGTTGGAAGTGCAACAAAATTCCCAAGAAAAACAAATACTACCGCGACCCTGTACTTGAGAAAAAAATATGTGATTTTGGTGTAGTTGTTGTTATTGTTGTTTTATTATTATTTTTTCAAAATTTATCTTTATTGTTTTAAATGGCTTCAAAATTTGGCTAATAACATATTTTTTGGTAAATATGTGTCTTATCACATGGTTGCTCTTTTTTTTTATTAATTTATGCCATGTAATAAATTTTAAATGAAATTAAAAAAAAAAAAAAAAAACATTTTTTTGGTAATTAAATTTTTTTATTACTGCGGTAGGAAGAAGCACCTACTTGTTGAGTATGTTGTAGTTATGTATGATATGCCAGCCCTAGACTAGTTTTTCAAATTCCCCAACACCACATAATTTATGTTCGACAAAATGTTTTATTATCTGTTGTACACATAACAAAAATGTGTGTGTGCGAGTGTGTGTTTGTTTCGGTTGGTGCGAAAAAAAAACTGTTAAGCGCTACTGTAAATATAAATATTTTAGGTTTTTTAGTTTAAGTTTTTTGTTTTAATTTTTTTTTTAGTTTCAAACAATTTATATTTACAATATTCGCTCCGCACATTCAGGCAATTGAAAAATTGTGAAATTAGATCGCCCGCTTGACACATGTGTTTCATTCGTTACGACTTTCGGTTTCAAAGTTTTGTTGTTGTTTTAATTTTCTTCCACCACAATCTTCCCCAACAGCGACGACAGCGAACAATCGCGCGACCTCATTGGAAAAGTAAACAGTTTTTTTTTTTCGTTTTTGTAAACTTGAACGAAACAGCAAGGTGTTCAAAGACATTGACGACGACGACGATAGGCAAGCGACTATTTTCACAAAATATGTAAATTTTCCCTGGGAGTTGGAAATGGGTGGTTGGGGTGATTTTATTGCTCTCCAGCCAACCAACCAACCAGCCATCAAACATTGATAAGTGAAATGCCACTGCCTTGACTCTATTGGAGTTTTGAACATAAAATCCAAAGATTATCAATTTCTTTGTGTTTTTATTTCGTATGCTAATTTGAATTATTTTAAGTATTTTATTTCCAAAATCGATAACTTTCAAAAAAATATAAACTCTTATAATTTACAAAAAAATACAAAACAAAAAAAAAAAAAAACGAAATTAGAAAAAAAAATCACACCATTAAAAAGAAAAATTAACATTAGCTTCGAAAAAAAAATAGACCATAAAATTCAATTATAAAAAAATATTTTATTATAAATTCAATTAAGGTCTGCATTTATACAAAATATTTCTATAACTGAAATTCTTGAAAACGTTTTTCTTAAAACAAATTGTTTAAAACAATTTATTAGGATAAATATTTAGAATTAGATTTTTTTAAATATTTAAAATATTTTATTAAGAAATATTTAAAAAAATATTTTGTTAAGAAATATTTAAAAAAAATAATTTTTTAAAAAAAATTTTGAAAGAATATTTTTTTAAGAAATATTTAAAAAAATATTTTTTTAAGAACATTTTGAAAAATATTTTTTTAAGAAATATTTTAAAAAATATTTTTTTAAGAAATTTTTGAAAAATATTTTTTTAAGAAAAATTAAAAAAAATTAAGCAAAGCAAAAAAAAAATGTTAAGAAAATTTAAAAAAAAAAATTTTTAAGAAATATTTTAAAAAATATTTTTTTTAAAGAAAATTTGAAACACATTTTTTTAAGAAATATTTTGAAAAATATTTTGTTTAAGAAATATTTTGAAAAATATTTTTTTAAGAAAATTATGAAAAATATTTTTTTAAGAAAATTTTGAAAAATATTTTTTTAAGAAAAATTTGAATAAAAACCCAGTAAGGAAACGAGTAAAGACGGATTGGGCCGACTATATGATACCATTCACCACTTTGGGTATATTCTACATATGTATCCTAACAGACGTTGCGTTTTTTGTTATATAACTATATCTGAACCGATTTCAGGGAAACTTGCGAGAGCCTAATTTATATTACTTCAGTACGTTGTGTCATTCGGCCTAGCTATGGATCTTTTCACGAAGCTTAGCAACATCATTCTAGACTTAATTCAGTACTTTGGTGCACCAATTACATAAAATCGGACGAAAATATCTATGGAAGCTATATGTAAATCTGAACCGATTTTTGCGAAACTTAGCACACGTAATTCCAGACTTAATTAAGTACGCTATGACAAATTTCGTGCAAATCGAATGAATTTCAGAGACTTTGTTGCACCAATTATCTAAAATCGGGCGGAACTATGTATGGGAGCTATATCTAAATTTGAACCGATTTTCATGAAACTTAGCACACATTATTATAGACACAATTCAGTACGCTATGCCAAAATTCGTGTAAATCGAAAAATATATAGGGACTTTTGTGCGCCATTTACCTAAAATCGGACGAAAATATATATGAGAGCTATATCTAAATTTGATCCGATTTTCATGAAACTTAGCACACATTATTATAGACACAATTCAGTACGCTATGCCGAATTTCGTGCAAATCGAAGGATATATAGGGACATTGGTGTACCATCAACTTTAAATCGGATGAAAATATATATGGGAGCTATATCTAAATTTGAACCGAAACTTAACACACATCATTCTAGACCTAATTCATTACGCTGTGCCGAATTTCGTGCAAATCGAAATATATATAGGGACTTTGTTGCATCATTTATATAAAATCGGAAGAAAATATTACTCACTGTCTAATCACGATTTTTATTAATTTTTTTCTTATAACGTAGCCAGCGATCAGGGTTTAAAACATGTTTGAATTTGTTTTTTTTTTTTGTGATTTATATGACTTCCACGTGAAGTAAACGTAATCAAATTTATTATTTTTTTTTTTTCAATTTTTGATTTCAAATAAAATGTGTTCTCAAATCATTGATGTTGTTGTTGTAATCTCCAAATTACTTAATTACATTGTTGTTTTTTTGTAATAATTATCAACATGACTTACAATAGTAATTACCACACACACACATATATAATCTTCGCTCTGCTGATCACTGATAAATAGCAGAAAGGGAATTTTCGAGAAAAAATTAAAAAAAAAATATATATTCATGCGCAAAATAACATAATAAAGTTATTAATAACAACAATAATTATTGGAAAATTATTAAAAAAAAATTACTTCTCTAAATTACCTTGAAAAAAAAGTTAATTTAAAAAATTAAATTTATAGTTTTTCCATTTTAATTCTTCTAATATATTTTTTTTTATTAATTTTTTTATTTGTTTTTTTTTAATTTTTTTTTAATTTTTTTAGTAATTTTTTTAATAATTTTTTTTATTATTTTTTTTTTTAATTTTTGCTATATAAACTACCTTAAAAAAATTAATTAATTTAAAAAATTAAATTTATATTTTTTTTTCATTTTAATTCTCCTAATATTTTCATATTTTTTTTAATTTTTTATTAATTATTTTTTTAATTTTTTTATTAATTTTTTTAATTTTTTTTAATTTTTTATTATTATTTTTTTTTTAATTTTTGCTAAATGAAATTTTTCTAAAGCTGAAAAAAAGTTTCCATTTTGGCCACACATATTTACTGTTATTTATATTTGTTCCAACAATTATTTAAAATGTGATTTTTTTATAAAAATCTATTCAAAATTTACATCACGTTTCATGCTGAAATATTTTTAATTTTTGGAGATCGCATCACTGAAAAACATATGTAAATTTTTTTTTTTACAGCTTGTACTATTCATTACTCATCTTTGTGAATGGATATTCAATTTTTGCGGCTTAATTTTACATTTATTTAATTTGAAAATAACAAAAAAAAAAAAAAAAAAATAATTAAATAAAATAACAAATTCAGATCGCATTTTTTTTTAAATAAACCTATTGTAAACAATAATAAACAAATATAAATAAATTAAAAAAAAATTGGGTCAATACCAACAAATTTGTTTGTGCTTTAAACTTTGGGAAATTATTTCGATGGAATTGGCTACTTACAAAAATTAAGCAATTTATCCCTTCAATATTTCATTTTATTAAAAAAATATTTTTTCTAATTCACTTATATAAAAATAGTTTATTTTTTTATGTTTTTGCCAAAATACAAATGTTATCCCAAATAACCCGCCTACACTACTAAAATTAATTCCTTAAAACCCGGTCCACCAGTTTCTCTCTTTTCCCCAAAAATGTATGCCACATTAATATGTTGGTCAGCTGCTGCTGCTGCTAAAAAAACATTTCATTTGTTGTTCCGTCTGCCAAATAAAAATAATTTTGTATATAAAAAAATCAACAAAATACTCTATAGCACAAAATGTGGCCAAAAAAATATATGCAAAAAAAATTAAAAACCCAAAAAACAACAACAACGAACGACAATCTCTATATAACAAGTTTACGGACATTATTGATCAAGTGTTCCAACAAAATGCAAGTCAAACCAAACCAACGACCGACCATTCGACCGACCAAACAACCCACCAACCAACCAATCTGCCCAATTTTTTTTTAAACAAGAAACCCAGCAAAAAACTCAACTCTATGGAATGTAAAAAAAAATTATATATATTTTAAATTCAGAAAAAAACAACCGATATCCAAAACAACAACAAAATCAAGGAGATCTAGGGGGAGATCGATTTTGTTGTTGTTGTTGTCGTTTTTGTTGTCTTTAAACGTGAGGTACAAAATAACAAATAAAAACATTAACCGCTTTTAACCAGTTAAAACCAAACATTGAAACACGGTGTTGTGCAGAGAGCCAGAGATGGTTAGTGTGTGAGAGAGAGAGAGTGGGAGAGAGGGAGGCGGGAAAACAAACCATCAACATAAACAACAAACAAAAAGATGTGTGTTGCGCGAAGCAGGTTTGTTGTGATTTTGTTGCGCAGCAACATTTGTGGGGTTTTATTTGGGAGGAGAAGATATACAGTGGGACAAGAAGTACTTTTTTGGAATAACTATTGTATTAAAAATGTAATTAAAGAAAATAGAAAAATATAAAATAAATAAAAGAAAATCATAAAAAAATAAAAATAACAAATAAATAATATAATTTATAAAAATGAAAAATAGTTATAAAAATGTAAATGTAAAAAATTCAAAAAAAAAAATCCATTAAAAAAATATTTTTTTCCATTATTGTAAATAATATAATTTTTCTTTTTATAACCAAACATATTTAAACAAATATTTTCTCAACAATTCAATAAACGTATAAAATCGTTTATGAAGAGATCACAGAAGCCTAGTTTTTTTTTAACATTTTTTGAAGACCTCATAAAGGCGTAAATAACCTATAAAGGCTTAAATTTAAAAAAAATATATATACTTTGAAAACGTCAACAAGACGAGAATTTTTTAAAACATAACTTTCAACAATCCAATAAGAGTACAGTAGGCTTTACAAAAGCGTAGATTTTTTAAATATTTTTGACGTACATATATTTGATAAAAAATATATTTTGAAGGCGTAGATTAAAAAAAAAATATATTTTTTAAGACCTAGATTTTGAAAAAATATTTTTTGTAGACCTCAAGAGGCGTAGATTTAGTTGTGTAGGGTATAAAAAATGTGTAGGGTATAAAATCTACACTTTTATATATTTTGAGGGTGTAGATTTTTAAAAAAGAAATTTTTGAAGGCGTAGATGTTTTAAAAAAGAATTTTTTGAAGGCGCCGATTTTTAAAAAAATATTTTTTGAAGGCGTAGATGTTTTAAAAATACATTTTTTGAAAGCGTTTATTATCATAAAAATATTTTTTGAAGTCGTAGATTTAAAAAAAAATATTTTTTGAAGTCGTAGATTTAAAAAAAAAAAAAATATTTTTTGAAGGTGAAAATTTAAAAAAAAAATTTTTTGATGGTGAACATTTAAAAAAAAATGCTTCTTGAAGGCGTAAACTTAAAAAAAAATTATTTTTTGAAAGCATAGATTTAAACTAAATATTTTTTGAAGGCGTAAATTAAAAAAAAAATATTTTTTGAAAGCATAGATTTAAACAAAATATTTTTTGAAGTCGTAGATTTAAACAAAAATATTTTTTGAAGTCGTAGATTTAAAAAAAAAAAAAATATTTTTTGAAGGTGAAAATTTAAAAAAAAATGTTTTTTGATGGTGAACATTTTAAAAAAATGCTTCTTGAAGGCGTAAATTTTAAAAAAAATATTTTTTGGAGGCATACATTTAAAAAAATATTTTTTGAAAATAGTTTTAAAGTAAAAATTAAAAAAAAAATTATTTTTTGAAAGCATAGATTTAAACAAAATATTTTTTGAAGGCGTAAATTTAAAAAAAAATATTTTTTTGAAAATAATTTTGAAGTTAAAAATTAAAATAAAAAATATTTTTTGAAGATTAAAAATTAAAAAAAAATATTCTTTGATTAAAAAAATATATTTTTTTTTATAATTTTAGAGAAGTAGATTTTTAAAAAAGTATTATTTGAAGACGTAAAAAAATCTAGGAACTCGTAGAGGCCTAGATTTAAAAAAAAGTATATATATTTTTTGTAGGCGTAGATTTGTATACCCTACACACCCTGTTGTCAGGGTATCATAGCTTTTTGCAGCCCCAAAAGTTTGTAACGCGGCGAAATATTGGTCCTAGACCCACCTTTAAGTATACCGATCGTCATATCTCGACTTGCTGAGTCGATCTAGACATGTGTGTCCGTCCGTCCGTCCATTATATTTTGTAAACACGATACAGGCCACAGTTATGGACCAATCTTCACGAAATTTTCCATGTTGAATGGGTTCTGGCCAATGAAGACCCCTATTGAGGGTGTAGATTTTTAAAAAAGATCGGTTAATGTTTAGGGGATGAAATGGACCAAAAACTCTATTTTTGTCGGGTTTTCTGGTCGCTCCAAAGGCCGCAATTATGGCCTTAACATTACGATTTGTTACATGGAGAAGGTAATCGGGCCATGCATGTTTTGATAAAGATCAGTCAATATTTAGCGGGTGAAACGGACCCTGACTTTTGTGTCAAAAAGTACAAAATTTGTGTTCTATAGAGTATAGATTTACCCCTGAATGGCATAGACCCGAGAAGATGATAGTATGTATATCCAAGAAGGGTGGTTGACCTGTAACTTGATTCCAATTCTTATTATCGTATGTACTCCGGTGTGGGTGTTACACTTTTTTCAGCGATGATCGGATAATTATATTTGGATGAAGTGGACCGAAAACATAATTTTTTCAGAATTGAAAGCCGAACATCACAACACAACCCACGGTGAAGGGAATCTGGACAAGTAATTAGAAGGACTGTACTGCATATTAGTAATAGGTGTCGACTTGTGTAGGGTATCATATGGTCGGCCCCGTCCGACTATACTGCTCCACACACTGGTTTCAAACATAATTTTCAACAATCCAATAAGAGTATAGTAGGCTTTACAAAATCGTAGATTTTTAAATTTTTTGATCTTGTAGAGGCGTAGATGAAAAAAAAAATAATTTGTAAAAAACTCATGTTTAAAAAACATTTTTATTTTTAAAAAAATATTTTTTTTTAAGGGGAACATTTGAAGAAAAAAATTCCCTTTTTTTTTTTTGTAAAAAAAATATTTTTTAAAAGTTTTTTTTTCTTATATACTATTTTTTTTTTAATCCAATACTTATAATTGTCCAAAAATATATTTTCAAAAACTATGCATGCCTAACATTCTCTTTGATATTTATTTTTAGAAAAATACTTATTTTAAACAAAAATTATTTTAAAAAATAATATTCTCTTAGAAAAATAATTTTATTTACAAATTATTTATATTTTCGAATTCAATTATGTTTAAATGTTGCCAGCAACATTTTTGTAATGTTTATAAACATTTGGTTTGTTTGGTTTGAGTTCATTCACACACACACACAACCAGCAAACCTGCCACAGGCCGGTCATTCATTTGCTTTGCTTTTATTTTTACTTCAATTTATTTATGGCTTTTAGTGTGACTATTTTTTGTTCACCACTTTTGTAATTGAGAATACATCTTAAGAGCAACAACAACAAAATCGAAATATGTTTGCACATTTCAAGTTATTTTATGGAAGTTTATTTTTAGCTGAAAGCCAGTAACCAATAATTTCAGTTTTTTGGTTTTGGTTTGCTTTGGCGGCGCTCTAATGCACATGTGCGGCAGCAGCCAGCTGACCAACCATGTTGTGTGTGTGTGTCAGTTGGTTGGTCGGCTGTGTTGTGTAAGTTGTGTGGCAAATATGTTTGCTTGACCGCAAAAATATTTATGGATGTATGAATGTGTGTTGTGGTATTGTTAGTTATCACCATCCATCCATCCATCCATCCATCCATCCAACCAACCAACCAAACCAACATCATCATAATTACCCTCGTCATTATCACCATTATCATCGTTACCGCCATCGTCAAACAGCATTTAGATTCTGTGGCCGTTCATGTCGTTTTCGGTATAATTGTAACTAAGGCTAATGATTTGGCCAAACCATGCCAATTTATCTGCTAAATATATGTATGCTGGTTGTTTGATGTATGTATGTACAGGTATTACTCCTTTTTTGTTGCTACATATGTGTGTTTGATTTTTTCCTTTTGACCAAACAAAAAAAAAAAAAAAAAAAATGATTTTGTAGGCTGTTAGTGTGGCACGAGATTTTTTCGTTTTCGCAGAGTTATTTTTAAACTCAAAGCACGAGCCAGAGTCACTGCAGTCCAGTCACACACAAAAATTACAGAAACTGGTTGATGGCGATGGTGATGGTCGGTAATGCTGGTGGTGTTGATATGGAAGTATGTTAGGCTGTTGGTGGTTTGACAATTTCAAAGAGTGTCAGACACACGGCCTAACCAAAACGTCGTAATTTATTGATTTGCAATTTTCTTCTGTACTCCACCGAGGCAGAATTTGATCGGTGAGTCTGCTATTAGGTGTTGGGGTCTGTTGGTTCATGTTAATGTCCGTCCTTCGACATACTTGGGTGTTTTTGTTTTTTGTATTTTGTTTATTTTAGTTTTGTCTTAGTGTGATGATGTTTGCAAACCATCATGGCAATTTTTGTGTTCTCGTTGTTGTTTTTTCTCTACTGGCAAATTGTGTGTAATGGAATTTTTTTCTTTACTGAATTTAAATTAAATTTTTATTAAAAAAATATTTTGAATTAAAACACAATTTTTTTTTTAAATTTTTACAAAAACATTTAATTTTTATTAAAAAAATTTTTAATTTTTTATAATTTTTTTTTATAAAAAATAGATTTTTATTTAAAAAAAATTCGTTAAAAATGCATTACATATATTTTTAAAACGAATTGAAATAAAAATGAATTTTTTTAATAAAAAATTTAAATTTTTATAAAAAAAATTATAACAAATTAAAATGTTTAATAAAAATTAATTTTTTGTAAAAATTTAAAAAAAAATTGTATTTCAATTCTAAAAATTTTTTTTATAAAAATTTAAATTTTTTATTAAAAATTTAATGTTTTAAAATTTATTTTTTTATTAAAAATTTAAATTTTCCTATTTAAAATTATTTTTTATTATTAAAAATTTAAATTTTTTTATTATTAGAAATTTAAATTTTTTCTTATTAAAAATTTAATTTTTTTTTATTAAAAATTTTATTGTATTATTAAAAATTTAATTTTTTTATTAAAAAATTTAAATTTTTATTAAAAAAATATTTCGAATTAAAATAAAATTTTTTTTAAATTTTGACAAAAAAAAAAAATTATTTTTTATTAAAAAATTTTAAGTTTTTTATAATTATTGTTTATATAAAAAATAGATTTTTATTAAAAAAAACACATTTTTATAAAAAAAACACATTTTTATTCCAATGCGTTATAAAAATACATTACATACATTTTTTTTTAACGAATTGAAATAAAAATGAATTTTTTTAATAAAAATCTATTTTTTTTATAAAAAATAATATACAAAATTTAAAATTTTTTAATAAAAATTATTAAAATTTTTTTGTAAAAAAATTAAAAAAAATATATTTTAATTCAAAATAATTAATAAAAATTAAATTTTTTTATTAAAAATTTAAATTTTATTTTATTAAAAATTAAATTTTTTTTATTAAAAATTTAATATTTTTTATTTGTTATTTTTTATAAAAAAATTATTATTATTAGATTTTAATGATTTTTTAATATTTTTAGAACATTTTTTTTTGTAAAAATTTAAAAATTTTTATATTAAAAAATATATTTTTTTAATATTTTTTTAATAAAAATTATATTTTTTTAACAATTTTAATTAAATTTAATTTTTTTTTATTAAAAATTTGATTTTTTTTATTAAAAATTTAAATTTTTTATAAAAATTTTAAAGTTGTTTTATTAAAAAAAAAAATCAATTATTTTTTCAATTCGTTATAAAAAATGATTTTTTTAATAAACAATTATTTTTTTTATTATTTTTTTTAATAAAAAATATATTTTTTTTATAAAAATATTATTTCTAATAAATTTTTTTTAATAAAATTTAAAATTTTTTTTGTATATTTCTCACAGAAAATAATTACAAATGTTTTATTAGCTCACTAATTGATTGATGTTTTTTTTAGTTAACTAATCAAAATATTTATATAAAAACTTACAATAAAAAATATCGTCAATTTAAAATAAAGCAAATAACTACGAGTTGAGTGTGTGTGTGTGTGACTGGCATTAACAAAATAGTCTATGTAAATTTAAATAAAAAATGTCCACAAATTACAAAAAAAAAAAAACCGAAACTGAAACTGAAACATGTGTGCAACTTTCTCTCTTTTTGTCTTTTTTTATGTCATTTGAATTTAGGCTGGAACTCTACACATATTCTCAGCTTGAAACAAAAAAAAAAAAAAACAAACAAACGAAATTAAAAAAAATCAAATTTGCAAAAAACAACAACAACTTCAAGGTATATCTGCCCCAATGAATTTTTAAATTAAGATTTTTGGGGGTCTTTTTTTTGGTTGATAAACAAAAAAACGACAAAAAATAAATAAAACAAAAACAAATATGTAAACAATTTCATGGCTTCCTTATTATTTGATTTTCTGCTCACTCTTTCACTCTCCTCTCCCAGAAAAAAAATATATCTCAGTGATTACATCAACGCCAAATATGATTCAACGCACACAAACGCATACCGGACAGGTACTTTACCACTGCGCATGTGCCACATATTTTTTTGTCGACTTAATCCTCCTGCCTTAACACTTATTGTGTGTAGAATTAAACAACAAAAAAATCAACAACAACAATAAAATTATTTTTTTTTTAATTTGTTTTGCTTTTGTATGGCCTTAAGATATAAAACCAATGATATGTTTTTAATTTGTTGGCAAAAATATAAAAAACCGATTTAAATAAAAGACCACACCTCCAGTGCACAAAAAAAGTATTCACGCACCTACATATGTATATAAAATTTGTTATTGTTATTATTATTATTATTGTTTTGTGTGTATGACAAGAAAAACACATTAATTTCAAACTTTCTTTAACAGCAAAAAAAAAAAAAAAAAAAAAAAAAAAAAAAAAAAGATAAGACATCAGTTTTTTAAACAAGTGGCAAAAAATACACCGCGAGAAATATAGATTGAAGAAGGCTCTATTTTTTCATAGTAAATTAAAAGAAATAAATAAAAAATTAATTTAAAAAAAATTGTTTTATTGTGTTCATTTCACATTTTATACCCTACACAACTGTGTTGTCAGACCCACCTAGACCCACCTTTAAGTATACCGATCGTCATATCTCGACTAGCTAAGCCGATCTAGACATGTATGTCTGTCCGCCCGTCTGTCCATTACAATTTGTAAACACGATACAGGCCACAGTTATGAAACAATCTTCACGACATTTTGCATGTAGGATACTTTCTGCCCAATAAAGATCGTTTAATATTTAGGGGGTGAAAAGGACCTAATACTTAATTTTTTCCGAAATTGTGTCCCAAACATCGCGAATTTTTGCATAGAGAAGGGAATCGCGCCAAAGAATAAGCATGCCTGTTTTGATAAAGATCGGTCAATATTTAGCGGGTCAAATGAACCCTGACTTCGGTGGGAAAAATTACAAAATTTGTATTCTGTGCCTGAAGGACATAGGCCCGAGAAGTTGATAATATATCCAAGAGGAGTGTGTTTGGAGTTGCTTACGTACTCAGATATTATTTAGTAACCCATTACCACACTGTAGGGCAGATATATAGCGCTGATCGCTTTGAAATGTTCCATGAGATTCCAGTTATGGTCAAGGACAACGCCTATAATTTTCAGTGATTATCAGATAATAATTTTGGGATGAAGTGGACCGAAAACTTAATTTGTTGTGTGTTTTTTTTTTCGAGTCGATCTATAGGCCACAATTATAAGCCGGACATCACAACACAACGCACAACTGTGAAGGGAATCTGGGCAAGTAATTAGAAGGACTGTACTGAATACTCGTAATATTCGGAAAATATGTCAGTGTAAGGAAGAGGTGCTGTTGGCCTCTAATCGGGCAAAAGGTGCAACTATCACGAAATATTCCCCAGGCTCAGAATTAAAATCCGCAGAAAGTTCTAGTTCCGTGGTAGTTGTATAGGGTATCGTAAGGTATCATTTTTTTTTATTATATTTTATTTTAAATTAATATTTAATTAGCAATTTGAATAAAATATAAATATCTAAATAAACTTAATAATGAAACCAAAACAGGTGTATTGAACAATGGAATAAATAAAATTAGAATTTTATTTATTTATTAATTGTTTATCAAAAAAAAAAAAAACAACAGCAAATAATCTCTATATTGATATTTAAAATTAATAAAAAAAAAACAAAACAAAAATAATTTATTATCAAAAGAAGTGGCAATTAATTATATTTTCTTTTGTTAAATATATATTTGTTGATATTGAAAAATAAAAAAAAAAATTTTAATATAAAAAAAAATTAAATTTAATTAACAAAAAACAAACGAATAAAAAATAGAATACAAAGAATTTCTCTTTTGTTTTCCAGAAGTCAAATCATTTAGCATTTTTTTGGCAATTAGTTTTCTTTTTTTGTTTGTAATCAAAAAATCTGTATTTATGTTGGGAGGCAGATGCCTCAAGGCATTTCTCTCTTTGGTATTTTGGAATTAATGTCTCTACCCCAAAAAATATCTGATCACAATCTGGTAAACCTAATGTGTTTTTTTTTTGTTCTTTCTTGTAACTGACCCGGTTTCTTTTTCTTCTTCCAAAAGATATGTTTTTGAATGTCGATTTTGATACCCTAAGGGCTTAAAATTTATTTTCCTCATTTAATGGCCACATTCTAAATCTGGCTTTTAAAGATAAACACACACACACACACAGAAGTCCCTCAGTCCCTCACATGCGTGACTTCTGTGTGTGTTCAAGAAATTTCAACAAAGATCATTTCATGTAACCATGATAATAATTTATTTGGCCAGTGGAAAGGTACAACAGAATCACACATCACAAAAGAAACATAAATAAAAAAGCTGAACAAAAGAAGAAGAAGAAGAACAGAAGAAGAAGATAATAAATCGCTGACAGCTAAAAAATGAATTTGCTTGGATGAACATGATCAAAAAATACACCTCATATAAAGAATTGTCTCTGGAGGAATTTTTTTTTGGTACTTTTTATGAAGGAAGGCTAACAAAGGTATATTTCATTCCGTTTGCAAAACCTAGAAAAATTCACCGATATATTCTTGATCAGAATAAAATTCTATGGCGACTTAGATATCTATCCGTCTATCCGTCTGACTATTGAAATTACGTTAAACAAATCAATATTTGAGATAGAGTCTTAAAATTTTATAAATATATTGCTACTACCCCCAAGATGTTAGGTATTCGTTTTTTTTTTGTAAGATTTTGGAGAAGGATTTTGAATTGAATTCATTTATTGGGTAGCAAATTTTCCTACCAAAAATAAATGTACCATGGGCGTATACGTTGTGTCAGCAATCATACGCACCCTTGGCCACACACACACTTTAATTGCCATTGCAGCTACAGTCGACTCCGCTTTACTGAAACGGAAAAAAATCTGCATGTTTGTTTCAGTTATCCGATGTTTTCAATTAAGCGGATTGATTTCGAAAACATAAAATATTGAACCATGTCTTTGAAAATGTTTCATATTACGATACTAGCCGATTTTAAGCCTACTTAAGACCTGACATTGCTGTAATATGCAATATGGACTTGTGAATGACTAACATACCTCCTTGCTAAATCTGTTCATAATAGATTCACATTTATACATTATTTCTATATCATATATTCTTGAAGGCTTTAAATAATCACTTAGAGTAATTAAAAGTGGACAACCTCCTCAAAAGTTAGTGCATTTTATGGGACCTCGTATAGGCATTTCGCTTATCCTCTTGATTCTTGTATATAAATTATAGAAATGTGGAACTCGGTTTTTATGTTTGGCCGGACAAACTTATTGTTCTTCCACGTGAAGTTTATATTGAGTTGACAAACACGTTCCATATGTCGGTAATAATCAATAATTGTAGAAAAACTTTTTTGTTAGGGTGGGCTTTGCAAACTGCTCCGTAATTGACGTTAATCCTCATGACTTTCAGTAATGTGGGCGACTAACCTAAAATGAAATGGTGCAGGAAATCTATTTCATTTATCCGATATTTTTCAGTTAAGCGACTTACAGTAAAGCGAAGTCGACTGTATATCCTTCTTGGTATTTTAGAAAATGTTTGAAAAAATATTCAAAAAAAAAAAAGATATATGCTATTTTTTGATCTTGAATTGGACAAGGGCTTTGAACCGAATTCATTCGTTCTGTAGCAAATATAACTACCAAAAATAACCAATATTGCCCTACTTTTTATGATATTCCTCATAAAACCAAAAAGTGTACCATGGGCGTATATGTTGTGTCAGCAGTCATTCGCACCCTTGGCCACTCACACTTTAATTGCCTTTGCAACTATATCCTACCTGGTATTTAAGAAATTATTTTGGAAGATTTTTCATTTTTTATAAAAGCAATATTTAGATAATAAAATTTGGTAAAAAAAAATTTTGAAAAAAATAAAATAAATAAATTCAAAATTTTTTGCCCTCAAAACTTCTGCTGATCTTGAATTTGTTTCTGTATTTAAATCTCATGTTTTATTTATTTTTAATTTTATTAATTTCTACAATTCTAGGAAACTCATTGGGTAGGCATATGACCAGCAACATACTCTTCCGACTACTTAGAATTGATAGTAGATTTATTTATGTTTGTTTTTTGCTTTTTCATTCATTTGTTAGCAAATATTCCTACCAAAAATTATCAATATGGCTCTACTTTTTATGATAGTCCTAATAAAATAAAAAGGGTACCATGGGCGTATACGTTGTGTCAGCAGTCATTCGCACCCTTGGTCACACACACAATTTAATTGCCTTTGCACCTAACATACTTCTTGGTATTTGAGACATTATTTGTGGAGATTTTTCTTTTTAATAAAAGCAATTTTTAGATGATAAAAATATTTGAAAAAAAAAATATTCAAAAATCAAAAAAAAAAAAAAAAAATGTAATTAATATATTGAACTAAATGAAAGTTTTACTTCCCATTTTATTTTTTTTTTCTAAAGATTAATAACTACAAATTGTAACATTTTATCCGATTGTAATATTTCTGTAAATATCAAATCTATTTTAAGTATTTATATATTTTTTTTTTTCAAAATGCCTTTAACTACTATTTAAACAAATACATGATAAGATCACAGATCGAACAACAAAAAACAACAAACATCAATTTCCAATCAAAACACGTTCTCAAATGTAGTAATTCCTCTAACAATTATTGACATTTTTTCTAATCGCCTAGATTTTTATTTAATATTTCATAATAATAAATAATTAATTGCAATTGAAAATGGAAATGTGTTGACCTTGCCAGGCATGTTATACTTTGTTTTTGCATTTCAGATTTTTATATTCCGAAATAAATAAAATCATTTATTTATAGTTTGTATTTCTGTTTTGTTCGAATATTAAATGATTTGATGGAATGAGTGAAATGTTGTCTAGATTGAGAAAAAATTGTTACAATTGTCCCCCAAGAGACACAAAGTCAGTGAGAGAGGGATAGAGTGTGGGGGAGAGAGAGAGAGAGAGAGGAAAATAATCGTAATTTGTAATTCAAATTTCATAGATAATTCCCACAAAGTATATAATTTATTAAACAATCAATGACAGACTGACTGCCACGCTGTCGTTGTGACGAATATCTAACGTTCTTCAAATACCCAACACCGGGCAATGCGTATTTGTATTAGAAAAAAAAAAGTAAAAACAATTTATGAGCAAAAAAAAAAAAAAAAAATTAATGATTTCCTAAATTGGCAGGAAGCAGACATTAAGTCTGTCAGCTAGCCAACACCACCAATACCGTGTTGACCAGGCCAGTCCAGGAGCCAGCCACACAATTACTTATGCAAAATTCCATTGGAGGGAGCTTCTCCGAGGCACATGCTTTTTTTTCTCAATCAATTGTTTAATTAAGAAATTAACATTCATGGGAGAAGATGCCTTGGCTGTTATTGAATTGTGATTAAATTAAAAAAAAAAATAAATAAATAAATAAAATGTGAAAAAAATATTACACACAAATCTACTATCGATTCTAAGTAGTCGGAAGAGATGTTGCTGGCAAAATGCCTAACCAATGTTTTTCCTAGAAATTTTGAAATACAAATTCATTTTAATACACAATAATTTTGATGTGGAGCTTTAGCCCCCTTAAACCTCACATCAATAAATGTTACAAATTTTGTACTTTTAATTCTACTAATATGTTTTGTAATTTATTTTTTTTATTAATTAAACTAAAAATATTGATTTGAATATATTAATAAATATTTTTTGTTATAAAGAAACCGGCAACTTCCTCAATTTAACAAATTTGAAATTAATTAATTAAGCGGCAACAAATTCTGATTTATTTGTTATTCAATGATAATTTTTCTGTTTAAATCTCTAGACATTCAGATCAAGTTTGTGAATGTCTAGAGATTTAAACAACTGTCATAATCGAACAAATGTGGAAATGTTAAATAAACTTGACAGCTTATTTTTTTTTAAAGGGAATGTGAGGAAATAATACTAGATTTTTAATTAAAATATAAAAATAATATATATTTTTATTAACAGAAATAAACTTGATAGAAATATAATTCTTCAAAAAAAAAAAAAAAAAAAAAACAACAATTAAGTAAAAATTTCCAAAAAAAAAATAAAATTTTTTTTTTATAAAAATTACAAAATTTGTATTTATTTTTTATAAATCATATTTTTCGGTAATAAATATTTTTATCATTCTTTAATATTTTTATATGAAAATCTTAAATTTTCTTAATAGATTATTATTTAATTTCTTTTAAGATAGTGCTGATTATACCCTTCACCACACTGTGGTACAGGGTATTATGTCTTTGTGCATATGTTTGTAACAGGCAAAAATAATCGAGATAGACCCATGGTTCCTTTTGAGAATATGCATAGAATCACTTTCTGAGTCGATTTATGCATGTCCGTCCGTCCGTCTGTCCGTCTGTCCGTCTGTCCATGTTAAATTGTAAACAAAGTACAGGTCGCATTTATGATCCGATTTGGATGAAATTTGGCACAGCTCATTTGTTTGGCCCAAGGACGAACCCTATTGAAATTGGGAAAAATCGGTTCAGATTTAGATATAGCTCCCATATATATTTTTGCCCGATTTACGGGCTTTAGACCCTCAACCCTTTCGATTTGCACGAAATTTGGCATAGCGTACAGAATTGAGCCACGAAAGATGTGTGCCAAGTTTCGTGAAAATCGGTTCAGATTTAGATATAGCTCCCATATATAGTTTCGCCCGATTTTTGGTAAATGGCGTACCAAAGTCCCTATATATCTTTCGATTTGTACGAAATTTGGCATAGCGTACTGAATTAAGTCTAGAATGAGGTGTGCAAAGTTTCGTGAAAATCGGTTCAGATTTAGATATAGCTCCCGTATATATCTTCCTCCGATTTAAGGTAAATGTTGTACCAAAGTCCCTATATATCTTTCGATTTGCACGAAATTTGGCATAGCGTACTGAATTAAGTCTAGAATGAGGTGTGCAAAGTTTCGTGAAAATCGGTTCAGATTTAGATATAGCTCCCGTATATATCTTCCTCCGATTTAAGGTAAATGTTGTACCAAAGTCCCTATATATCTTTCGATTTGCACGAAATTTGGCATAGCGTACTGAATTAAGTCTAGAATGATGTGTGCAAAGTTTCGTGAAAATCGGTTCAGATTTAGATTTAGCTCCCATATATAGTTTCGCCCGGTTTTAGGTAAATAGTCCACTAAAGTCCCTATATATCTTTTGATTTGCAAGAAATTTGGCATAGCGTACTGAATTAAGTTTTGAATGATGTGTGCAGAGTTTTCTGAAAACCTTTTCAGATTTAGATATAGCTCCTATATATATATATATATATATATATTTATATATATATATTATTTAAGGTAATTGGTGCATCAAAGACCCTATATATCTTTCGATTTGCACGAAATTTAGCATAGCATACTGAATTACGTCTATAATAATAACAAGATATGTCTGTTGGATACATATGTAGAATATACCCAAAGTGGTGAAGGGTATCATATAGTCGGCCCCGTCCGACTTTACTACTTTCCTTACTGGTTTTTAATTTAATTTTAAGCGTAAATTATTTTTAAAAATGTTTTCAAGCTCCACAGAACAGCAAAAAGTAAAAGTCTTTGCAAAAGAATCCGGGTCAACCCAGAAATATCCGATTTTGTAAGAAGTTATTTTTTATTTCATTATTTTTTTATGTATAGTTTGCAACAGCATCAACAACAACATTAGAACAGCGGGTAATGAAATAGATCATTTAATAGTTTTTTTTTAATAGCCAATAAATATTCACGAACAGAAAAAAGAAACTGGGCAGACCAGTAAATAAAATATATATTTTTTTTTGTACAATAGTTTTTTTTTTATACATATAGTTCTCATGGAAAAATACTTGATTTTAATTAGAAAAATAAAGAGATAATTTAAATAAATTAATTCAGGTTGAAGGTAGCGCGTTTCTACCATTTTATTTCTTTATAAAATCCACGCCTATTGCTCTTAAGAAATTTCTTTATAAAATCCACGCCTATTGGTCTGATTGATACGATTACACACACCCTCTTTTTTTCCAAAACATTCAAATTATTGGGCTTAATGAATAAATGAAACGACTTAATATATAAAACCAGTGAGCGGAACAGTATAGTCAGACGGGGCCGACCATACGATACCCTACACAACTACCACGGAACATTAACTTTTTGCGGACTTTTATTCCGAGCCTGGGCAATATTTCGTGATAGTTGCAACCTTTTGCCCAATAAGAGGTCACCAGCACCTCTTCCTTACACTGACTTTTTTTTTCCGAATATTCCCAATATTCAGTACAGCCCTTCTAATTGCTTGTCCATATTCTCTTCACCATGGGTTGTGGTGAAATGTTAGGTTTTTAATTGTGGTCTATAGACCGACTTGAAAAACATAAAAAAATAAATAAGCTTTCGGTCCACTTCATCTGCAAATTATCTGATCTGATCATGACCGAACATTATAGCCGTTGTCTTTGGTGATAACTGGAACCTCATGGAACATTTCAAAACGATCAGGGCTATATTTTCGCGTCCTCTGGAGCGACCAGAAAAACCGACAAAAAATAAGTATTTTGTCAATGTCATCCCTTTAAATATTAACCGATCTTTGCAAAAACAATAGGGGTCTTCATTGGCCAGAATCCATCCTACATCCAAAATTTCGTGAAGATAGGTCCATAACTGTGGCCTGTATCGTGTTTATTGTGTTAATGGGTTACTAAATAATATCTGAATACGTAAGCATCTGTAAATATTTAAGTGTAACTCCCACAATCCGAGTACATACGACAATATAATTGGTATCAATTGAAAGGTCAACCACACCTCATGGATATACTATCAACTTTTTGGGCCTATTCAGGAGTAAATATATACGCCAAAGAATACAAATTTTGTAATTTTTCACACAAAAGTCGTGGTCCATTTGACCTGCTAAATATTGACCTGCTATCATTGTCCAAACAGGCATGCTTATTCTACGGCCCGATCCCCTCTAGAGCCTCTAGAGCGACAAAAATTAAGTATTTGGTCCTTTTTTATTTGGTCTAATATTAACCGATCTCTACCAAAAACAATAGGGGTCTTCATTGGCCAGAACCCATCCTACATGCCAAAATTTCGTGAAGATTGGTTCATAACTGTGGCATGTATCGTGTTTACAAATTATAATGGACAGACGGACGGACGGACGGACACACATGTCTAGATCGACTCAGCTAGTCGAGATATGACGATTGGTATACTTAAAGGTGGGTCTAGGACCAATATTTCGCGGCGTTAAAAAATATAAAAAAAAAAACAAATCCAAAAAAAAACTTTAATAAAAAATAATAAAAAATTAAATTTTTGTTAATATTTTTTAATTAAATAGACTTTATATAGACTTTACTTGAAAATATCATTCTCCCTTGTTATTATTCATTAATACAACCCCACCCCCAAAACTGTCTGCCATTTTAAAAACGATTTTAATTAAATGCCTTATTTTTTTAATCATGAATATTGAAATATGTTTTTTTTGTCAATTAAAAAACAACATTTCGATGAACTTTTTTCCATACATATATTTTTTCCATACATATATGTATGTATGTTTGTATATTATTAATTATAACCTTTCATTAAGCTAATTTGAAAATGTGTTGTGTGCGATTCAAAAAAAAAAAAAAAAAAAAAAAAAACAGAGGAAAAAACTTACCTTCACAGGTTCATCGTTTTCAAATCCAGAGTTGGTAAACCCAGTCATTTTGTTTGATTTGTTTGTTTGTTTGTTTGTGTGTGTTTGTTTATTTATTTATTTGCTTTTTGAATACGGTGGGAGGGAAAAGGTTTTCCGTTTTTTTTATTTATTTGTTATTTTGGTTTTTTGTTAGTTTAAAATATATTTAATATATTTACAACAATGTGTTATATTAGATGAGATATTTTCTGAAAAGAGAAGAGAGGGAAAAATATATAATTAATAACGATTTCAAATATACAATAATATAAAAATATGTTATTAAAATGTTTAATAATTTTTAACAATGGTTTGGTAATTATTTGGCAAAAAAAAAAAATAATGAAAAATTAAAAAAAATAATGAAATAATAAAAAAATAATAAAAAATAAAAAAATAATAAAAAATATAAAATGATAAAAAATTAAAAAAAATAAAAAATTAAAAAAAAAAATAAAAAAATAAAAAAAATAATAAAAAATTAAAAAAATAGTAATAGAATTAAAAAAAATAATACTAGAATTAAAAAATAATAAAAAATTAAAAAAAATAATAATAATAAAAAATAAAAAAATAATAATAATAAAAAACTAAAAAAATAATAATAAAAAATTAAAAAAAAATAATTAAAAATTATAAAAAATAATAAAAAATAAAAAATATAATAAAAAAATATAAAAAATTAAAAATAATAAAAAATTAAAAAATAATAAAAAATTAAAAAAATAATAAAAAATAAAAATAAAAAATTGAAAAAAAATAATAAAAAAATTAAAAATAATAATAATAAAAAATTAAAAATAATAAAAAATTAAAAATAATAAAAAATTAAAAAAATAATAAAAAATTAAAATAAAAAATTGAAAAAAAATAATAAAAAAATTAAAAATAATAATAATAAAAAATTAAAAATAATAATAATAAAAAATTAAAAATAATAATAATAATAAATTAAAAAAGAAAATAAAAAATTAAAAAAAAAAAAATACAAAATTAAAAAAATAAAAATTAAAAAAAAAATAAAAAAAATTAAAATAAAAAATTAAAAATAATAATAATAAATTAAAAAAATAATAATAAAAAATTTAAAAAAAATTAAAAAAATGATAAAAAATTAAAAAAAATTAAAAAAATAATACTAGAATTAGAAAAAAATAATACTAGAATTATAAAAATAATAAAAAATTAAAAAAAAAATAATAAATTAATATTAATAAAAAATAATAATACTAAAAATTAAAGAAAAATAATAAAAAATTAAAAAATGTAATAAAATAATAATAATAAAAAAATTATAAAATAATAATAATAAAAAAATAATAATAAAAAATTAAAAAAATAATACTAGAATTAAAAAAAAAAATAAAATAATTAAAAAAATAATAAAAACTTTAAAAATATAATAAAAAATTAAAAAATAAAAATAAAAAATTGAAAAAAATAATAAAAAATTAAAAAAAATTAATAAAATATTGAAAAAAATAATAAAAAATAATAAGAAATTAAAAAAAATATATACAAAAATTTAAACAACCAATAAAATATAGCCTCTCAAATAATATTGAAAAAAAATGTATTTAATTATATGTATATACAATTTAAATATTGACGATGATGGCTCTGTTGTTTTCCTTAATTGTCCAATTATATTTTTATTTTGTTTTATTTATGCATACATATATATTAATAATAAATTTGTATAAATGTATGTATGTGTGTGTTTTTATTATTTCAATTGTTGCATTGATTGCAATTTGGAGAAGTAATTGAAAACGTCACATTAAACAATATTAATAATAGCAAATATATATATATATATATATATATATTATTTTTTTTTTTAAGGTACTACAAAAGTTTATTTTCAATGTTATTAACAAAAAATCTACAACAACAAAAAATATTAATATTGAAAAATCAAAAAAAAAAAGTCGTCAATAAAATTATGAGTGATGGATCCGCAATCGCATAGTTAACTAAATTAAAAAAAGTTTTCAAAGGTTCCCCCTCACTCTCCCCGATATTTTTGTTGGTGTTGTTGTACATGATATGCTAAACTAAATTATAAAAATATTGAAAGGAGCCCCCTCACTCTTCTCTATGTTTTTGTTGGTGTTGTTGTTGTAGATGATATGGTCAATAGGGCCAGCTAGCCAGCGAGTCAGTCACTCAGCCACCCAGCTAGCCCGCCAGCTTTATTGCCATTCAACCGAAAAGCCGTTGACTTGTTAATACATAATAATAAGAACAATATTTTTGTTGTTTTTGTTATTTTAGTCTGTTGTTGTTGTTGTACTATTTTAGTCATAGTAGTTTATAAAATAATAATAGTTCAAGTTCATGATCATATTTATTTTTTTGTTGATTATTGTGGGGATGGTGTATTTTCCGCTTCACATTCGATGACAACTCTAATTTGACAACAACAGCAGCAACAGCAACAAAAACAAAATACTTTTATAAAAAAATAACAACACGTTTGAATTGGGGCCCATATTTTAACAGCCGGGTGTAAGGGAGAATCATGTTAGGACCCACATTCAATAGTTGCGAGACTTAGGGAGATGGAGTGGTAGAGAGAGAGAGTGGTAGAGAGTTCTAAGAGGGAATACCAATAATGGAGGTTACTTTTTTTTTCTAATTTTTATATTTTTATATAATTTAATATTTTTATTTAATTAAATATTTTTTATTATTTTTTTAATATTTTCCCTATTTTTTGTTTTACATTTTTTTTTTATTTTTTTCAAACTTTTTTTTATTTTTTTTAATAAAAAAATTAAAAAAGATATAATAAAAAATAAATAAAAAATAATAAAAAATTAAAAATTATATATTTATATAATTTAATATTTTTATTTAATTAAATATTTTTTATTATTTTTTATTTTTTTATTATTTTCCCAATTTTTTGTTTCCCAATTTTTTTATTTTTTTTCAAACTTTTTTTTATTTTTTTTTTAATAAAAAAATTAAAAAAGATATAATAAAAAATAAATAAAAAATAATAAAAAATTAAAAATTATATTTTTATATAATTAAATATTTTTTATTATTTTTCCTATTTTTTGTTTTAAATTTTTATTTTTTTATTTTTTTTTTAATTTTTTAAGATTTTTTTTATATTTAAAAATTGTGTTATTGTTGTAATTATTGTTATTGTTTCATTATACACGTGCGCTGGCATGCTCGCTTTGCAATTTATTGAAATATAATTTCATGTGTATGGCTGTGTGTGTGTTCACCTTTGCTAATCAATTTCAACTAACTATACCTAATTGCTGCTACCTTCCTCACCTCTCCTCCCCCTTCCTACTACCAATACCCCTTCCCTTTTCCAATAATGTTGTCGTATATTGTTATGATAATTGAATTTAATCGTTTTATTAACAGAAAATCATTGGCTAATCTGATTGTTTGGCATTTTTGGTAACAATATTGAAATTATTACCGCCTCTGCTGCCATTTATTGACTGTTTAGAAATATCAAATATCAGAAAAATCAGAAATTATCTAAATAATTATGATGATGATGAAATATTAAATTGGAAATAATCTATCTTTTGTTGAAATATTATAACCACAATATCCGTCCATTTTGTATTTTTGTGGTTTTTTCGATTCGCACTTCCATGACAAATGAAGTGATGGGGGATTGCGGTCAAATGAATTATTTTAATTAGCATGGCCGAACAAAAAATGTCAATATTTTTTAATAAATTGGTAAAAAACAAAATAAATAAATAAATGAAGGATCCGTAGTATGGGAGCTATATCGAAATGTGTATCGATATTGATAACTTTTTGTAGGGAAATTAGACACTTCATGAGAACCCAAAATACGGCCAATTCGGTTGAAGAACTTGTCTGAAATCCTTAAAATATCGAAAATTGACGGATCGGTTATATGGGAGCTATACCAAATATTGGACCGATATTGATAATTTTTGGGTGGGGGGATTTACTACCCATTGATAATCTAAGATGTTCGCCCAGGCTCCCCTAAATATCGAAATTTTCAGATACCCTTATGTGGGAGGTATACCAAATAGGTCATCGATTTTGATAAATGTTGGTATGAAGATTTGATATTCAGTGAGAACCCAAAATACCAAATTACACCAAATTTTGTTGAAAAAATTGTCTGAAATCCTCAAATTATCAAAAATTAGCGGATCCGTTATATGGGAGCTACATCGAAAAAAAGGTCCAATATTTATAATTTTTGGTAGGAAGATTTGCCAACCAATAAATATTCAAAATACCAAACTACAGCCAATTCGGTTGAAAACCGTCTCTTAAATCTTCCAAATATGGAAAATTGGCGGATCCGTTGTATGGGGGCTACCCCGAAACTTGGTCCAATATTATTAATTTTTGGATTGCAATATTAACCATCCAATGAGAAAGCAAAATATCAAATTATAGCTAACTCAGTTGAGAAATGTACTCAAATTCCCTAAAATATCGAAATTGGCGAGGTACCGCTATATGGGGACTATCCTGAAACTTGGGCCAATTTTGTTATTTTTTTGGAAGGAAGATTTTATATGTAAAATAAGAACCCAAAACACCAAATTACCGCCAATTCGGTTAAAGAACGAGTTCAAACTCCGCAAAATACCGAAAAATCGGGGTACTGTTATATGGCGGCTATACCAAAACCTGGATCGATATTAATAATATTTGTTAGGAAGATTTGCTACCCATTGAGAACCCAAAATATTAAATTACAGCCAATTCCATTGAAAACCCTCATCAAAATATCGCAAAATATCGAAAAATTAGGGTAGGGTTCTGTGGGAGCTATCCCGAAACTTGGGCCAATATTCATAATTTTTGGTAGAGAGATTCTCTACGCAATGGGAATACAATATATGAAATTAGAGCCAATTTGTTTGACAAATGTGCTCAGGCGCCCCAAAATACCGAAATGTTTAATGTACGGTTATATGAGGTCTTTAGCACAAAGTGGATCGAAATAGATAATTTTTGGTAGGAATTTGTTCTACACAATGAGAACCCCAAATAACGAATTACAGCCAATTTGGTTGACAAATGTGCCTGCAGACAGGTCAATTTCGAAGATGGAATATATCGGTCCACGTTTAGGCTTATCTCCCATAAGGGTACCCGTCAAATTTCGGTATTTTGGGATTTTTGAGCGCGTTTTTCAGCCGAATTAGCTGAAATTTGGTTCATTGGGTTCTTATTGGGTACTACTAAATGTCTCCACAAAAAAATTATAAGTATAGGTCCACTTTTTCTGGTAGCCCCCATATAATGGTACCTCCTAATATTCAGTATTTTGGGGGTTTTGATCGTATTTTACCGCCGTATTGGCTGTAATTTAGTATTTTGAGTTATTAATAGGTACAAAATTATCTAAAAAAAAAAAAAAATTTGAATATAGGTCTATTTTTCGGATAGCCCCCCCCCATATAAGGGTATCCCCCAATTTTCTGTATTTTGGGGTTCTTGAGCGCGCAACCGAATTAGCTGCAATTTGGTATTTTGTAGTCGTATATGGTAACAAATCTCTCTACCAAAAATTATTAATATTCGCCCCCCTTTTTAGGGTAGTCCCCATATAACCCCCTTTTTTATTTATTTTAAAATAGTTATCTGATTTGTTCCGCGTTTTGAGTTTGATTCTAAGACTCTGTTGTAATCATTTCACCTGCGACGGATAGTGAGATAAAAAATTGGAACTTAAGGTTCGATAATGAACTATAGCCGCATTTACATAATCTGTTTTTAGACATGTCGGTATAGGTCCACTTTTTGGTAGGTTCCCTATATTCTCATTTCTAGTACCTATATATATATATGGTGGAGGGTATCCAAAGTTCGGCCCGGCCGAACTTAACGCTTTTTCACTTGTTTTTTTTTGTTTTTTCATTTTAATGCAGTCGAATTTACTTCTCTATTGTGTGGCAGTTGGGCGCCATTCAATAGATTATAGTAATAATTTTGAAAAAAATATATTGACGACTTATTATTTTTATTTTTTTCATTATTAATATTATATTTTTTTTCCATTTCCAGGAAAAAAATTTCAAAAAAAATTTCTCAGGGTAAGTATGTGCAATTTTATCTTTAAATAAAAATAAATATGTATTTTTTAAAATTTTTGTTTTATAATTTTTTCATATATATATTTTTTTAGTCAATTTCGTCCCACTGTGCTTTATCTCAATAGATAATAATACCCAATAATGTCTATAAATCCCCTCAAACAAAAGCACCTGTTTTTCACAACAACAACAACAAAAACACCAAAAACTCAGATTAAAGCTCTAAACTTTTATTTCAAATTGAAAAAAGAAACAAAATCCAATAAAAAAACCAGTAAGGAAAGCAGTAAAGTCGGACGGGGCCGACTATATGATACCCTTCACCACTTTCGGTATATCCAACAGATGAAACCTAAAAGACGTCGAATTTTTAAAGGACCAGGGACAAAATTATGAAAATCTATTATAAGCGTATATATATATATATATATATCGGACGATATATATGGAGCTATATCTAAATCTGGACCGATTTTCACGAAACTAAACACACATTCATTAATTCATTACGCAATGCCAAATTTCGTGCAAATCGAAAGATATATAGAGACTTTGGTGCACCATTTACCTTAAATCGGACGAAACTATATATGGGAGCTATATCTAAATCTGAACCGATTTTCTCGAAACTTGGCACACATCATTCTGGACCTCAGTCAGTACTCTGTGCCAAATTTCATGCAAATCGAAAGATATAGAGGGACTTTGGTGCCACATTTACCTTAAATCGGCCGAAACTATATATGGGAGCTATATCTAAATCTGAACCGATTTTCTCGAAACTTGACACACATCATTCTGGACCTCAGTCAGTACTCTGTGCCAAATTTCATGCAAATCGAAAGATATAGAGGGACTTTGGTGCCACATTTACCTTAAATCGGCCGAAACTATATATGGGAGCTATATCTAAATCTGAACCGATTTTCTCGAAATTTGGCACACATCATTTTAGACTTAATTCAGTACGCTTTACCGAAATTCGTGCAAATCGGATGATTTTCAGGGACTAAAGTCCTCAAATCGGACAAAAATATATATGGGAGCTATATCTAAATCTGAGCCGATTTTCCCCAATTTCAATAGGGTTTGTCCTTGGGCCAAATAAATGAGCTGTGCCAAATTTCAGCCAAATCGGATTATAAATGCGACCTGTACTTTGTTTACAATTTAACATCAACAGACGGGCGGACGGGCGGACGGGCGGACGGACATGCATAAATCGACTCAGAAAGTGATTCTATGCATATTCTCAAAAGGAACCATGGGTCTATCTCGATTCCTTTTGCCTGTTACAAACATATGCACAAAGACATAATACCCGGTACCACAGTGTGGTGAAGGGTATAAAAAAAACAAATAATTCTATGGTTCTCATAATTTATACAATAAGATTACAACAACAACAGCAGTAGGAACAACAAAAATTGAATTTTTACACAAAAACTAATCAAGAAAACATTGTAAGGAAAGGAAAATAATAAAGAAAAAAATAAACAATTGACAAAAAATACAACTAAAATACATAAATTATAGTTTAGCTAAAAAATAATACAAAAAAACTCAAAATAATAGTGAAAAAAAAACAACAGCTACCAAAAAAATAATAGATAATAATGAAAACACACATAAAGCAGAAGTGCCCCCCGAGTGATGATAGCGAGCGAGAGAAAATCGAAAACAACAACCGTAAAATGTGAAGCAAGAAAAAAACAACAACAACAACAAATTCGAATGAAAAACATTTTCACGTGCCGTCATTACAAATGACTATAGCGAACGACGGCGACAACTACAACAACAACAACAAACCATCATTCAACGGAAAATTCATTAATTACAATTACATAAAAATCTAGATAAGCCAAAAAATAGAAAAAACAACAACAACAAGGGGCTGGGGTGGGAAAAAACTATTTTTTTCTGGTTTCAATTGTTGTTCGTATTTTTTATTTTCGCATATTATTGTCATTTATATATTTGTTGTTGTTGTTGTTATTGTTTTCTGTTAATCAAACACTCACTCACTTTGAATGAAAAACTATGACCCGTGCAAAAACAAATTGTTGTTGTTGTTGTTGTTGTTTTTATATATTTTCTTATTAATAATTTAACTAATATTTTATTTTTGCCTGGCGTTCGGTCTATTTTCCCTTTCTTCCACCCCCCAAATGTTGGGTCATCAGACCCATCAGTGGGGGATTTTTTTTCGGTTGTTGTTTCTAGACAGCCGTATTAATTTGTAAACATGTGTGTGTATGATTGTGTGTGTGTTTTTTGTGTTGATTTCTATATTTTTATAAAACGTAATAAACAAATATTGACTTGGTTGGTTGTCCTTTAAACACCAACCAACCAAACCCTTTTTTGTAGAGGTTAGACATTTTTGGTTGGGCTAGAAGAAAGGTCGAAGAAAAAAAAGAGGATATTAACGTGTTATGCTAATTATCCTTGAAAATGCAAAGGTATTTTTTTATGTGTGTCAACCAGTCAAATAGAGTTCAAGTTTTTTTGTCCGAATATATGACATCATATCGTCGGGTAAAAAAAACTCCTACACAGGCGAATATTAAATTATTGGTTGAAGAGAAAAGGGTTTATGTATGCAAAGGTGTCATACTCTCTTTGTCAGGATTTTTTTTTTAAAGAGAAAAAAAGGAATATTTTAACACAAATGTCTCGTCCTCTCTTTCTCTTTAACACCTTAGGTGCTTGCAAAATTTAAAATTTTATAAGTTCAAGAGAAAAGCTGGTGTTCACCTTCATTATAACCCCCTTTAATCCGGTTGCACCACTTCGAAATATTCACCTGAGACCACCTTTGGCAAACTGGGTCACGTTTTTTTTTTCAAACAAAGTGGCTCCTATTTGATATTTTGGGTTCTCATGAGGCAGAAAACCTTCCTACCAAAAATTATTAACTTTGGTCCAAGTTTCGGAGTAGCCTCCATATAGCGGCACACTCCTCAATATTCAGTATTCTTGTCCATTTGTCAAAGTGACAGTAATTTTGTATTTTGCGTTCTCATTGGGGGACATATTTTACCAACCAAAAATTATAAACATTGATACACTTTTTAGCGTAGGCCCCATTTAACGATATCTTCCGAATTTCGATATTTTTTGGGAGCTTGGTCAAGATTTTCAATCAAATTAGCTGTGGTTTGGTATTTTGGGTTATCATTGGGTAGGAAATCTTCCTACCAAAAATTATCAATATTGGTCCACTTCCTAGGGTAGCCTCCATATAGTGCTACCTTCCGAATTTCAGTACTCCAATGTGCCAATGTGGCTGTAATTTGATATTTTGGATTCTCATTGGGTAGAAAGTCTTCCTACAAAAAATTATCAATATTGGTCCAAATTTTGGGGTAGCCCCCATATAGCGGTACATCCCAAATTTCGATATTTTGCGGAGCTTTGGTATATTTTTCAACCTAAGTGGCTATAATTTGTTATTTTGGGTTCTCATTGGGTGGGAAATCTTCCTGCCAAATTTTATCAACATTTGTCCACTTTTTAGGGTAGGCGCTATATAGTGCTACCTTCCGAATTTCAGTATTCTGATAAATTTTTCAACCGATTTGGCTGTAATTTGGTATTTTGAGTTCTCTTTGTCTAAAAAACCTTCATACTAAAAATTATCTTCCGAATTCCGATATTTTGGTGGAGTTTGGGCTCATATTTCCACCAAATTAGCTCTAAATAAGATATTTTTGGTTATCGTGGGATGGGAAACCTTCCTACTAAAAATTAGCAACATCGGTCCACGTTTTCGTATAGCTCCCATATAAACTGTACCCCGAATTTTCGGTATTTTGAGAATTTCAGAGACATTTTTGGACCAAGGTGGTTGTAATTAGGTATTTTGAATGCGTATTGGGTAGAATGTCACCCGTAAAAAAATTATCAATATTGATCCAAGTTTCGGGATAGTCCGCATATAACTATACCTTCAAAATTTCGATATTCTGCGGAGCTTGTGCGCATTTTAAACCGAATTGGCTACAAATCGGTATTTTGGATTCTCACTACGAAAAATTGTAAATATTGGCCCACATTTCAAGGTAGCCTCCATATAACGATACCTTCCGAATTTCGATATTTTGGGGAGCTTGGGCACATTTTTCAAACGAATTGGCTGTAATTTGTTATTTGGGGTTCTCATTGAGTAGGAAATCTTCCTACCAAAAATTATGAATTTTCGCCCAAGTTTAGCCCCCATATAAAGATACCCTCTAATATTCGGTATTTTAAGAGTTTTGGGTATTCGTTTTCAACCGAATTGGCTGTAATTTGGTATTTTGGGTTCGAATTGAAGGAAAAATCTTCGTACCAAATATTAGAAAAATTGGTGAACTTTTTAGGGTAGCGCCCATATAGAGATACCTTCCGAATTTCGATATTTTGCGAAGCTTAGACACATTTTTCAACCGAATTGTCTATAATTTGTTATTTTGGGTTCGCATCGAATGACAAATCTTCATACCAAAAATGATAAAAATTGGTCCACTTTTTAAGGTAGCGCCTACATAGAAATACCTTCCGAATTTCGATATTTTGAGAAGTTTGGGCACAATTTTCTACCGAATTGGTTGTAATTGGGTATTTTGGGTTCTTAGTGGGGAGCTTGGGCACATTTTTCAACCGAAAAGACTGCAATTTGGTATGTTGGATTATCATTGGGTAGGAAATCTTCACACCAAAAATTATGGCCAAAGTTTCGTGGAAGCTCCCATATAAAGATGCCCTCCAATATTTGGAATTTTGAGGGTTTTGGGCATGATTTTTCAAACGACTTGGCTGGTATTTTGGGTTCGCATTGAATAACAAATCTTCTTACCAAGAATTATAAAAATTGGTCCATTTTTTAGGATACCCCTCCATATGAGGACACCTTCCGAATTTCGATATTTTGCGGAGTTTGGGCACATTTTTTAACAGAATTGGCTAAAATTTGGCATTTTTAATTATTATTTGATAGAAAACCATTCCACCAAAAATTATTAATATTGGTCCACTTTTTAGGCTAGACCCCATATTAGGTTACCTTCCGAATTTTCGGAATTTTTGAGATTATGGTTACGTTTTTCAACCAAAGTGGCTATAATTTGATATTATAGGTTCTCATGGGCTAGCAAATCTTCCTACGAAAAATTATCAGCATAGGTCCACGATTTCTTATAGGCCCCATATTACGATATCTCCCAAACTTCGGCATTTTGGCGAGCTTGACGACAATTTTCAACCGAATTGGCTGTAATTTGGCATTTTGCGTCCTCAATGAGAAGGAAATGTTTCTACCAAAAGTTATGTTTTTTGGCCGAAGTTTCGAAGTAGATCCCTATATGAAGGTACCCCATATATTCGGTATTTTAAGGGTTTTGGGTATGATTTCCCTACGGAATTGGCTGTAATTAGTTATTTTGGGTTAGCCTTGAATGACAAATCTTCGTACCAAAAATTATAAAAAATTGGTCCATTTTTTTAGGGTGGCGCCCATATAGATATACCTTCCGAATTTCGATATTTTAAGAAGTTTGGGCACGTTTTTCAATCGATATGATTGTAATTTGACATTTTAATTTCTCATTGGGTAATACATTTTCATACCAAAAATTGTCAAAATTACTCTACTTTTTAGGATAGTCCCCCTATAGCGATACCTTCCGAATTTCGATATTTTGTGGAGCTTGGGCACATTTTTCAATCGAATTGGTGGTAATTTGGTAATTTGATTTTTTGGGTTCTCATTGGGGGACAAATCCTCATACTAAAAATATCGGTATCGGTCCAACTTTTTTATAGCCCCTATGTAAGAGTAAATCCAAAATTTCGATATGTTCATTAACATCTTATCCGATATTTTTGGTTTTCATTACATAAGCAAATTTTACTATTAAAAAACGGTCGAAATTTGGTAATTGTCCCCTGTAAAGGTTCAAAGGGATTACCTATCACAATATCTTCTGAAGTCTCCCTTCAAAAATAAATTCTAAAATATTTTTTTTTATTTATTTGCAACAAACAATTCGAACGAAATTTTCCACCTATGGGCTCATATATATTTTTTTGAATATAGATATAAAATTTGCTGTAAATATTTATATTATCTGTTTTCTAGTCTAGCCCCTTGTGTGTGTGCTGCGGAACTGTCATTGCCCTTTTTCACATTTTTCGTTTATTTATTTATGTTTGTTGTTGTTGTTCATTACCTAGGCCCATCCATGGTCGTCGTTCATTGAATGACCGATTACCTGCCACATTTATTGGCTATTTATTGTGTGCTATGGTGACATATGGTTGTCTTGAAAAAAAAAAACAATTTTTTAAAACAATAAAATTGATTAATTACTTGAACAATTTTTTTTATTATTTAATAAGCAATCACAAATTTCGAAAATAAAGATAACATTTTTTGATAAAACAACAATCATACATTTGATTTTTATTAGAAGATCAAAAGTTCGCTTCAGAATTTGGGATACTTTGTGGCCAATAATATCTGACATGGCAACTCGAAAGCCCCTAAATCAATAAATTTTTTGCGTGTCATATTTCAGTGTCTCATAACTTCTGAACTAATTGTTGTATCTTTATGAAAAACCCTGATCCTAATTGAAGAAAATCTCTTCTTTTAAAATATATTCTTATTTGTTGATGTAGCTTAAGAAATTTCTGAGTTATGGACAAAATTTGGCAGTTACTTAAATTTTCCCATTTTAGGGATTTTTTGTGCAACATTTCTCTGATACCCATAACTTCTGAAGTAATTGGGTTATCATCACGAAGTAATTTGATTATGAAAGAAGAACATCTCATCTTAAAATGCTTTTTCAATATCATGGACATTGCTTCAGAAATTTCGGAGTTATGGCCAAAACTTGGGAAAAACTCAAAATTCCCAACTGTAAGGATTTTTTGCGCAACACTTTTCTTTGACTCATAACTTGTGTAATAATCGGCGTATGTTTCCGAAATAACTTTATTTGGAAAGAAGAACAGCTAATCTTCAAGAATGTATTTAATTTTGTTGTTGTAACTGAACAAATATCCAAGTTATCGCCAAAAATTCACAGCTACCTAGTTTCTCTAATATAACTAAATTTTTCTGTTGCAATTTTCTGAGGGTCATAACTTCGGAAAATTGTTGTATATTTCTTCGAAATGACTTGATTTTGAAAAGTGAACGTCTACTCTTCAAATTTATATCGGATTTTTTTTTCAATATTTCTTAAGAAAATTTTGAATTATAGCCTCAAATTTGAAACCACTACAATTTTTCCCTCTTTGAGAAATTTTGCGCGTTCCCTTTCTTCGGGTCAGAACTTTTAAAATTATGAATGGATTTTAATGAAATAATAGTATTCGGAAAGAAGAAAATCTGCTCTCCAAAAATATATTGAGATTTGTTAATGTAACTCAGGAAATTTTTGAGTTATGGCCAAAATTGTACTCATACTACAATTTTCCAACATGAAGAATTTGTTCCGCACTAACATTCTTGGGGTCATAACTTTTGAAATTGTGTATGGATATTAGTGAAATAACTTGATTATGAAAGAATAATATCTGATATTAAGAAATATATAAAGATTTGCCAATGTAATTGAAAATGTTTTTGAGTTATGACCAAAAATTTAGCATTACTTCAATTTTCCTTCATGAAGAATTTTTTCCGCACGTTCACTCTAAGGGACATATCTTCCAAAATATTGAATGGATTTTCCTGAAATAACTGAAATTTGGAAGAAGAACGTTTAGGCTTCAAAAATATAATAAGTTTCGTGAAGGTAATGGAAGCAATTTTTGAGTTATGGCCAAAAATTTACAATAACCCAAAATATTAACCCAGGCGAATTTATTCCGCACTCTTATTCTTGGGATCATAACTTTCAAAATAATGAATGGATTTTCCTGAAATAACCAGAGTTTGAGAGAAGAACGCCTATCCTTCAAAAATATAATATGTTTTGTGAATGTTACTGAAGCAATTTTTGAGTTATGGCCAAAAATGTACTATAACCCAAAATATTAACCCAGGCGAATTTATTCCGCACTCTTATTCTTGGGATCATAACTTTTAAAATAATGAATGGATTTTTTTTTTGAAATAACTTGTTATTGAAAGAGGGGACTGTACTCTTTAAATATATGTTGAGATTTATTAATGTAACTGAAGGAATTTTTGAGTTATAGCCAAAAAAATTACAATAACCAAAATTTTCCACATTAAAGACATTTTTGCGCACTCCTTTCTAATGCTCATAACTTTTGAAATCATTGGCGGATTTTAGTGAAATAAATTGATTTTGAAAGTAGAATATCTAGTCTTACAAAAATTTATAAATATTGTAAATGTAACTGAAGAACTTTTTGAGTTATAGACAAAAATTATAAACTACTAAAATATTCCCTATTAAGATTTTTTTCCGTGCAAACATTCTAAGAGCCATAACTTTTGAAATTTTAAATAGATTTTCTTGAAATAACTTGATTTTGAAAGAGCGACAATAATGTATGGCCCTCAATAATGTATGGATATATGAGTATGTAGCTGAAGAAATTTTCGAGTTATCGTCAAAAATTTACAATAACCCATAATATCCACCTTAAAGGGAATTTTTGCGCACTTCTTTCTAGGGTTCATATCTTTTAAAATAATTGATGGATCGGGGTGAAATAAAATAATTTTGAAAGAAGAATATCTAGTGTTACAAAAAATAATAAATGTTGTAAATGCAACTTAAGAAATAGTTGAGTTATAACCAAAAATTTAAAACTACTGAAATATTCCCCTATTGAGAATTTTTCCGAGCACACTTTCTAAGGGCCATAACTTTTGCAATTATGAATGGATTTTCTTGAATTAACTTGATTTTGAAAGAAGAACATCTTGCCCTCAATAATATGTAGAGGTTTTTTAATGTAACTGAAGAAATTTTTGAGTTATCGCCAAAAATTTACAATAACCCAAAATGTCCACATTTAAGAAGTTTTTTGCGCATTCTTTTCCGTGGGTCATAATTTTTCAAATAATTGTCGGATCTTTGTAAAATAAATTGATTTTGAAAGAGGAATATCTAGTCGTACAAAAAATTATATGCATTGTATATGTAACTTAAGAAATATTTGAGTTATAGCCAAAAATTTGAAAATACTGCAATTTTCCGTACTAAGATTTTTTTTCTGCGCACATATTCTAAGGGCCATAACTTTTGAAATTATGAATGGATTTTCTTGAAATAACTGGATTTCGAAAGAGTAATAATAAGCTTCAACAATATGTGGAAATTTGCTAATGTAGCTGAAGAAATTTTTGAGTTATGGCCAAAATTTGACAATAACCCAATATGTCCATCTTAAAGAATTTTTTTGTGCACTCCTTTCTACGGGTCATAACTTCGGAAATAATTGGCGGATCTTAATGAAATAAATTGATTTTGAAAGAAGAAACCGAAGTGAATTGAAATAATTCAGTATAAAATCCCTGCATAAATTTCATTATATTTTTTTTTGTCTTGTATGCCACATGTTACCACTCAATTAAGCTATTTTGTAATAATTTTCGGCGGGTTGGGTTTATTGTTGCTGTTGTTGTTGTTGTTATCATAAAGTTCATTAGTACCATAAATGTTGTAATTGAATGTAAACACATTCTATAAATCGCAATAATATATACATATATATTCGATAACAGACCGTTTACAGACTGCTACTGCTGCAGGCATTCGAAAAGATCACATAAAAATTTGTTTTTCGGCATGACATGATGTTGAAATAATTTTTTGTTTTTTTTTTGCAACGTCAATGTTGCTACATTATTTTTTCCTTATTTTTACGGTAGATTGTTTTTCTCTTCTTCTTCGTTTTTTTTTTGTTTTTGGGTATATTTTACAAGAGATATATAGACATTGTTTTGCCTGATTATGATTCAAAATAGCGGGGGTATTTTCCACTTAGAACCGAACATAGAACAATCAACGAAGAAGCCAAAAACAAAAATGTTTGGCAACTTTCCAAAAACAAAAACCTTTTTTTTTTGTGGTCATTTGCTTTTAGCCCTGAAAGACTTATGTTGACGTGATTTCTCTCACGATCTGTAATGGCTCGTAGGTGGAGGAGGACGACGATGATGACTCTTCGTTCTCGGACTAGGAAGTGCAAGTGCAATTTCCGTTAATTTTTACTTGTTCTACTCTTCTTGATGAATGCAATAAATAAAGAAGGTGGCGGCGAGCTAATGAATTGTTACTTGCCATTGAAATTGAACTTGTGTGGGGAAATAAAATTTAGAAAAAAATTAGAAAAATGTTCTCGGATTAGACTCAAAGAAAAATTATCGTCCATATATTAAGGATTTAATGTTATCGATTAAGGGTTAAAGGCAAATGAGATGAGAGGGCGACATCATTTGTCATGTCACCAATCAGTTCACGTGTCAACAACGTGGTCGATGCGAAGAGAAAAATTACTCTTATAAGAGATTTGTTTGTTAACCTTTGACTTTTGCCAAATTTGTTTTTTTTTTGAATGAAAGAGAATAGCCATAGAATGAAAAAACCCGAATGAGGGTACGAAGAGGGAAGAAAAAGTAAAAGTATCAAGAACCTTAAACTAATTTCAAAAATTTAATTTCTGTAGAATGATGTATATGGGTTTGACGTCGATTCGAATTGGCAGATTAAAATGGGAAGGTAGAGAGTGAGGAGAATAAATATAGAGAACATTAAAATAATATTTAAAATATAACAGATAAAACAAAATAAAATTTCAACATTGTCTAGCCTGCAAATATATCTGATATAGCGCCGAAAATGTAAAGCTATCCATTGTCTTTTTATTATAATAAATATTTTTTCCGTACTCGAATTCTGGAGCTCATAACTTTTGGACTAACCAACGTATATTGAGATTCCGATGGCTATATCACTAATTTTCAAGTTGACATACATATTTCGTGGGGTAGCCAAAGAACTGATCGAGTTATCACACAAAAAATCGCCTAAAACTATTTTCGCATTGCTGAAAAAAATCCGCAGACATTTTGTGGGAGTCATAACTTTTGTAATTGTGGAAGGATATTATTGAAATAAATTGATTTTGAAAGAAGAAGATCTGATTTTTACAATCACTTTCTATTTCATATATGTAGCTGAAGAAATTTCGGAGATATCATCCAAAATTCACATTTACCTATTTTTCTATGTAACAGAAACATTTTCAGTAATCGCTTTGCAGAGGTCATAAGATTTGAAATAGTCGGAGTAGGTTCATTAAATAGCATAATTTGAAAAAAGAGATATATCCAATCTTTACACTCGTATCAATTTTTGTATATGTAGCTTCCGAAATTTCTGAGATGTCGGCAAAAATGCACATTTACCTATTCTGTTATTCAACTTAATATTTTTCAGCAATCGCTTTGCAGAGGTCATAAGTTTTAAAATAATCAGAGTATATTCATGAAATAGCACTAATTTGAGGAAGAGGAACATTTGATCTTCACAATCATGCTCAGTTTTGTATATGCAGCTAAAGAAATGTCTGAGTTATCGGCAAAAATTCACATTTACCTATTTTTCCACTTAACAGAAACAGTTTCAGTAATCGCTTTGCAGAGGTCATAAGTTTTGAAATAATCAGAATATGAAATAAAATTATTTTGAAAGAGGAGCATTTGATCTTCACAATCATGTTCAGTTTTGTATATGGATCTAAAGAAATTTCTGAGTTATCGGCAAAAAATCACATATACTCATTTTTTTCTAATTAGCATAAAATTTTTTCGTAACTGCTGTCTAGAGGTCATAAGTTTTGAAATTGTTGGTGGATCTTCCTGAAACAACTTGATTTTGGAAAGAGGAAGATCTGATCTCCATATTCATATTTCATTTTATTAATGTACCCTAAGAAATTTCTGAGT